>NC_087202.1:2643912-2661412 GCF_015104395.2 Macrobrachium nipponense | reverse complement strand
GATAAAAAAAAAAAGGTGGGGGGGAGGGGTCAAACATTGTCGAAAATGACAGGGCACCACAAACGAGTCCAGGCGTGAGTTCGGACAGCTGCTGTAATTTCCTTTTTTTAATTTATTTATTTTTTTTTTTTTTTCGCTTCTTTTTTTTCTTTTTTTTTTTGTTGGGGGGGGGGGAGATTTTATTTTTATTTTGGGGGATTTTTTTTTACTTCTGCTTTAATCTCCTCTCAAACTCCGGCTTTTTCCCCAACGGAACTCTGATCACGAGTGCTCTGTATCGTGACATATCTTTGGAAGCTCGGACGGTTCCTGCCAAAACTTCTTCGCTTGCTTCTGAGGAAGGGATTTCGCCAAGGATTTCCTCCCCAAGTTTATTTTCAGGGCAGCCAAACTCTCGTCAGGATTTTTTTCTCCTTTTTTTGTTTATAATTCTTTGTTTAATCTCAGCTGCGCTACATCCTAACCACATTTAATTACGATGCAGTTTGCACGAGGAGCGTAATGCAGTTTGCTAGGATTCTTAATATGCAATCATGCATGTACTTTTATTGCATGACATTTAAGCTGTGTAACACTAATTTAGTCATTTGAAATATTTTTAAAATTCAGCGAGTACGTTTTTCACCATCAATAAATCAGATTCAACAAATAGTGAAAATAATTTGTTACTGCAACTTCAAGAGTCAAAAGGCTCGAGGGAAATAGCCCCCAGTGTTTTTGAATATGGCGATGGCTGGACGCCCAAACATGACTCGCACTGGTTTACACAAGAAGCTTCAATCCACATTGGAATCATTATTGTTATTATTTATTGTCTTCAACATTAAACTTCTTCAGTAAAGTTATACTGAATCAGTTACTTAGTCTGATTCTATTCGCAGCAAATAAATGTCATCGAGCTTTTAATTTGGTCTGGTTCTGGGTCTTCCCAATTTATTGCTTACTCAGGTAACAAGCCTACAAACTACTATGTTGTTGTTGTTGTTGTTGTTGAGGGGTAGTAAAGGTCTACGGAAGAGCCTAAAAAGGTCTGAAAAAGGTGTTTCCGTGTTAAGTTAAAGATACAGGAATTTTAGGATAGGATATTTATGGTTTATTTATTAGAATGAAAATGTAAAAGAAATAAATATTGTGCATGTTTAAAAAAGTACCGAACAACTATTCCTAATAAAATATAACGTATTCATTTTAATTTTCGTTGGTGAAACAAGGCTCTATTTGACCATAGATTTCAACATGTTTTAATTTATTTGTTATGCGTGAATTTAGAGTCGGTTTCTGCTGAATTATTTTGTGTTTCCACTTACAACTGAGAAATACTATGAACATGTTTAATTTGTGTCCTTTTGATATTCCTAACTTAACTCGTTAAGTTAGGAATATAATGTTTGCAACTATGTGTGAAGGGAAAATCTTGCGTGGTTGCCGAGTAAGCTAGAGGTCGGATCATGCATTGTTTTTCCTTTACCTTGGGAGATCTTTCAGAGGGCCTTGTGCTACCAAAAAAATATGGTTTGGTTTATTTAGAATTTTTTCTTGTGTTTTTATGCAGAATGCAAAACACAACCTACTAAGCTCTACAAGCAGAGTAGCATTGAATATCCTGAGTGACTAATGACCTCTATCAACGTCAATATTAGCAAATAAAAAACTTCTAAATAAACCAAAATATTTTTTGGTAGCACAAGGCCCTCTGAAAGATAAACTCCCAAGGTAAAGGAAAACAATGCATGATCCGACCTCTAGCTTACTCGGCAACCACGCAAGATTTTTCCCTTCACACATATGTTGCAAACATTTATATCCTAACTTAACGAGTAAGTTAGGAATATCAAAAGGACACAAATTAACATGTTCATATATTCTCAGTTGTAAGTGGAAACACAAAATAATCAGCAGAAACGACTCTAAATTCAGCATAACAAATAAAAAATTAAAACATGTTGAAATCTATGGTCAAATAGAGCCTTGTTTCACCAACGAAAATTAAAATGAATACGTTATATTTTATTAGGAATAGTTGTTCGGTACTTTTAACATGACAATATTTATTTTTTCTTTTACATTTTCATTCTAATAAATAAACCATAAATATCCTATCCTAAAATTCCTGTATCTTTAACTCAACACGAAACACCTTTTTCAGACCTTTTTAGGCTCCTTCCGTAGACCTTTACTACCCCTCAACAACAACAACAACAACAAACATAGTAGTTTGTAGGCTTGTTACCTGAGTAAGCAATAAATTGGGAAGACCCAGAACCAGACCAAATTAAAAGCTCGATGACATTTATTTGCTGCGAATAGAATCAGACTAAGTAAACTGATTCAGTATAACTTTACTGAAGAAGTTTAATGTTGAAGACAATAATAATTCCAGTGTGGATTGAAGCTTCTTGTGTAACCAGTGCGAGTCATGTTGGACGTCCAGCCATCGCCATATTCAACACTGGGGCTATTTCCCTCGAGCCTTTTGACTATTGAAGTTGCAGTAACAAATGATTTTCACTATTTGTTGAATCTGATTTATTGTTGGTGAAAAACGTATTCACTGAATTTTAAAAATATTTCAAATGACTAAAATTAGTGTTACACAGCTTAAATGTCATGCAATAAAAGTACATGCATGATTGCATATTAAGAATCCTAGCAAACTGCATTACGCTCCTCGTGCAAACTGCATCGTAATTAAAGGTGTGTTAGGATGTAGCGCAGCTGAAATTAAACAAAGAATTATAAAACAAAAAAAAGGAGAAAAAAATCCTGACGAGTTTGGCTGCCCTGAAAATGAACTTGGGGAGGAAATCCTTGGCGAAATCCCTTCCTCCAGAAGCAAGCGAAGAAGTTTTGGCAGGAACCGTCCGAGCTTCCAAAGATATGTCCACGATACAGAGCACTCGTGATCAGAGTTCCGTTGGGGAAAAAGCCCGAGTTTGAAAGGTGATTAAAGCAGAAGTAAAAAAAAAATCCCCCAAAATAAAATAAAATCTCCCCCCCCCCCCACCCCCCCCCCAAAAAAAAGAAAAAAAAGAAGCAAAAAAAAAATAAATAAATAAATTAAAAAAGGAAATTACAGCAGCTGTCCGAACTCACGCCTGGACTCGGAGTTTGTGGTGCCCTGTCATTTTCGACAATGTTTGACCCCTCCCCCCCCACCTTTTTTTATCATCTTTCATTCACTTGGAAAATAGTGAATATATGTTGGATGTTGGGATAAAGTTGAACGAGTGAAAGACAGGGTTGAGTCTGGATTTGGAACTTTTTGTATGTAGAGAGAGAGAGAGAGAGAGAGAGAGAGAGAGAGAGAGAGAGAGAGAGAGAGAGATGCATGTGTGTGTATGATACGCCACAGTATTTATAGACCAGAAGTAGAATTAATCTCACAACTCTGAGAAAAACTTTTGTTCCTTCATACAAGAGCTCTCTGGCCTTCTATCCGTCTATCAATGTAATGTCCCTCAAAGGTCGGCAATTCATAATTAGGGGGGGGTTCACTTTCAGGCAGCAGCTTGGAAAGGTTTGCTAGAAGATATTATTATTATTAGTAGATTTTATATTATTATTATTATTATTATTATTATTATTATTATCATTATTATTATTAATTAATAATAATATTATTATTCGCATGGAACAATTACACCAAAGTGGCCATTGACTTGAAATTCCAAAGAATGTTGGTTGGTTTGTTATTGCCCTGGGGGAGTCGCGAACCCTCGACATCTGAGTGACAAAGCCACGACATTAGCCACTATACCAGCAAACCCAGGAAAGTTATTTGTAAAAAAAGGATGTAGTGAAAAAATAGATTGATGAAAATATGGAGAGAAGAGATAGATTGTTGCACGTGTATTTTGATACCATTTATTTCACATATAGCCCCAAGGGAAAGTAATTTACCGAAGAGTTTTGAATTAAAAAAAAAAAATTTCATTCAATATTTTACTTCTTTCCCCTCCCACGTCCAAGTGGAATGTAGAGATGGGGAAAATGCTTTCCAATTACCTGCGAGGCCTGAATCATTCCACGCTAGAGCAAAGCTATTCCTTTCCTCTGAATATGTACTGGAAAGGTCTTCCAGAAATATTTGATACATTTTATTTTTTTAAAGCAATTTTACATTATTTTAGAAATTCGTAAAAATCTCATAACAGCCCCAGGCACTAAAATGGTGAAGAAAACCACTGTAGCGTAAATGTTAACATATATTAGATATTATATATATATATATATATATATATATATATATATATTATATATATATATATATATATATATACATATATATATATATATATATATATATATATATATATATATATATATATATATACTATATATACATATATATATATATATATATATATATATATATATATATATATATATATATATAGTATATGACTGAATATATTCTGTTAAAACAAAATTCCATCTAGTAAAAGGAGCCCATAGAAATCCAGGTGTAAAAAAAAAGTAAATACTATATTTCAGAGACCAAAAAGCCTCTGACTCTTCAAGCAGGTGGATGAATGAGAAAGTTGCAGCAAAAGTGGTATTTATACCAAGAGGTCTTCAGGTCAGCCATTGCGTCACCCCGGTCAAGAATTTCTCTTTAATCTTTTAAATCGCTAGTCAGAGGAAGATTTTATCTATATAGAAAGATTCAGTTTGTTTCTTTATTTAATCTATATAAATCCCACAATCCTTTTGAGAAATTCATTCTGTTTCTTTGTTTAATCAATGCTGATTCTGCCATCTGGCTTTTGAACTGACAATTGCTGCTATATATGTACATACATACATACATAAGTCATTGTACATCGTTGTTTTTAACCAGGCTTCGGTTCGGATCCCATTCGTGACAAAACACCTCTTAATTACAATACCCCTTGGGCGCAAGTTATTCCAAAGCTGTTTCCCTTTGGTTATTAACCGAGAGTGGTGGTTTTTTAATATTCGTAGATGTATTTATACACAGGCAAACAAATATATATATATATATATATATATATAATATATATATATATATATATATATATATGTGTGTGTGTGTGTGTGTGTGTGTGTGTGTGTGTGTGTGTGTGTGATTATATATAGAACTAGATTATTAGTTACCTCCCCTGTAAAACAAGGAGTAGGTCTTCACGTCTTGATCCTATTGCCTTGTTATTGCAAGGGGCATTCAGAAGACCGTACAGAAATGTCCGAAAAGATGTCATTCTTACATTTATCCTCTGTGATTCTGAAATATCAATCTAACGGCCATTATTGAAGGTGTACTATAAGTAATGCACATTGCTATTTGGCTCCCGGAAAACACCAATGGATTTTGTCCGGGTGGAAAATCCTAACAAATATCGCTCATAAATTTGTGGAAATTACGCTTGATTCGCCTCACGGTCCACACTCATATCCTGGGAGAAGAGAGGAGAGAGGAGAGAGGAGACGAGAGAGAGACGAGAGAAAAGAGAAAATGTACCTCCTTTCAGTCTCTTCCTTTCTTCTCACTTTCCACATGTTCCTCAACAGTTGTTTCATGGTGCAATTGTGAGGTGAAATCTCTCTCTCTCTCTCTCTCTCTCTCTCTCTCTCTCTCTCTCTCTCTCTCTCCGTTACACTTTTCAAACCTTTTTACTGCCAATTTCCGTTTCAGCGCCGAGTGACCTCAGAAGTCCCAGCGCTTGGCATGTGGCACAAATTCTATACTATTTTCTTCTATTTTAATCTATTCTATTCTGCTCCATAACGACTCAAGTAATAAGTAAGAATTATATAAATAAAAGGTGGGTATTTTTTTTTCAACTGAGACCATCTTTTCTTCCCAGATAAATGTTAAATCTTTAAAAAATTAGAATAAAAAATGTGCCGAAGTTTCTGGACAGCCTTTAGTGCTCTATGAAACTCTCAGCCCTGCCCATGAAATCAGCCGTTGACGTGGTGGCCCTGTGTCGTTAGCACCTATTCCCGGGTTGGTTTGTCAAACGGTCATAGCTAACTTAGCCTTGAATGAAATAATAACCTAACGTGAGGCTAGAGGGGCTGCCATTTGTGGTATGATTGATGATTTGGGGGGTGGATTATCAATATACCAACTTGCAGCCCTCTAGCCCCTAGTAAGTTTTTAAGATATGAGGGTGAACAGAAAAGTGCGGACGGACAGACAAATTCGTCATAATAATTTTCTTTTACAGAAAGCTAATATGTCCATCGGTTGTAGCGTCTCACATCATTTAATTTTCCATTAGAACGAGTCTGGTTACGGTTTCATGGCTATGGAAAAATATTATAAATGAAATAGTAATAAGAACCCACCCAAAACGATGTTTTTAAGCTGAAAGAAATATTACGACAGCACGAGAATTCCATCGGGGCGAGAGTACTCGAGTGAAATCTTTTTATCTTCTTTTTGTATAATTTTGCAAGAGAGACGCATTTTGCTCAGAAATGCGTGCGATTGTTCAGGACTGTAAAAAGAAAAAAAAAGATTTCCATTCAGACTCGCCACGAGTTGTAACAACCCTGGATAGAGAGAGGGACTCGTTAACGGTTGGAACGATGTGAACGCTAATTGCTCGTTTCTATTTCTGGGCTCGTTTTTTTTATCATGAACGCAGCGCATCCTTACTCTTCCAAAAGCGAAACATTTTAACATTATGACGCAGTGGGAGAAGCAGCATCACTTTATGTCCTTTCTCGGTGGAGTATTCCTTTTAAGGAATTAATGTTTTTTTATAGAACCAATCACATATTAAGTTAAAAACCAGCGCTGGAAATTGAATGTAAACATCAAACAGGTAAACTTAAGCTCGTATACGAACTGTGTATATATATAAAGGAGGGAAATATATATATATATATATGTGTGTGTATATATATATATATATATATATATATATATATATATATATACATATACATATATATATATATATATATATATATATATATATATATATATATATACAGGGAGTAGGGTAACCCTTCTCCTCCCAAGAGAGAAAAATCCCAATGAAAAATACGTGTCCCATGGCTGGAGTTTTAGAAAATATAATAAAAATCCCTATTTCGGAAAGTAGGTGCACGTGGCATCAAGCTGATCAAAGAGAGCATTTGAGTGTAAATATATATATCATAGTATATATATATATATATATATATATATATATATATATATATATATATATTTGTAGTTTCATTTCGCATTTGATGATACTCCACGAAATACATCTGGGGAGGACGGATATCACGGAATTTGCAACAGTTGGTTTTTTTTTTTTTTTTTTTTTTTTTTCTAGGTTCATCACAGAGCGTAAGTTTTTTATATCTGGATAAACTGAATCCAAAAGTATTATTTATCTATACCGAGAATGTTTACATATATATATATATATATATATATATATATATATATATTATATATATATATATATATATATGACTGGTAAAAATGTTCTGTAACAACAGAATTCCATCTAATAAAAGGAGCCCATAAAAACACAAAATGTAGAGAGAAAAGTACTATATTTCAGAGACTGCTGTCTCTCTCTTCAGGTATATGAATGAGAAAAGTTTACAGAAAACAACAGGCTGGTATTCATAACAAGAGATCCGTCCATCAAGTAAGCCAATTTAGGTCACCCCCCGCTGATAAATCTTCCTTTAATCTTCTTAAGCGGTTGGTTGAATGAAAACTTCTCGACAACATCTGAGATCCACCCGCCTTTTGAGATGTTCATTACTGCTTCTCTTTTATTAAGGCCGATTCCATCATTTGACTCTTGTACCGGCAGTTGCTGCTATAATTATTAGATATATATATATATATATATATATATATATATATATATATATATATATATATATATATATATATTCCAGTCAGCAAGATATATAGACTTCAGGAGGGTCCAAATGATACACATGTTGTTTAAAAAGGCCATGTTTATTAACAGCAAAGAAACGTTTCGCACTACTCAGTGCATCATCAGTCTGTCAAAGGTAAAAGAGACAATAAAATACATTATTAACATAAAAAGGAATTCAAAAGGTAATTAAAATTTACAAGTTAAAAAAACAATAAAAAGTAAAAAGAGTATAAAAAGTACTAAAACAGAAACCAAAAAGAGACTACCAAAAACACCAACCATCTATAAGCAGGAGAGAAGAGGGAATGACATACAATGACGTCCAAGGCCAGACGACAACTATGCCAGATACAAAGTTCCTGAGGAAGTATTACTATTGAGAGAGGGAACCAGTCTTTTAATATATAACGATTTAAAGTTGTTAAGTGATCTGGGTCCCTTACATACCAATTATTGAAAAGTGTTGTTTCAGGACTTCGGTTTTACATAATGCGGCATGATTTCTAATATTAGAAAATTCTGGCTGCTTAATTCTTTGGCCAGTGCGAAAGCTAAAACCCAAATGGCTGCAATATCTGACCTGCAGTAACCTCCGTGTCGATCCAACGTAAGAAGACCCGGACATCCAGGGCATGTGAATTTATAAACACATTGGATCGCATGAAGGGACTGCAGGCGATCTTTGAAATTAAAAAATGATCCTATTGTACATGGGTTGTTAGAGATCAGTTTTACGTTAAGACAGGGGATTTCCTGTTCAATTATTCTTGTGAGATTTAAAGAGAATTTGGAGTCAGACATATACGGGATTGAGGCATAGAATAATTTTTTTGGGACATCAAAGTTGACTGTTGGAGGTTGTAAGAACTTTGTTAATACTTATTGGTGATTTTATGAACTATATCTTTGTGGATAGGAGTTTATCTTGAAAAAGTTGAATAAAAAGACTATTTCTTTGTGAAATATTTGCCAAGTTGAAGAATATTTTAGAGCTCTATGGACCAAGGTGTAGATGGTATTAAGTTTGAAATATTGACAGGAGCTATAGTAGTTATTGGCTAAGCCCGTATATGTCCGCTTTCTATAAACAGAAGTAGTGAACTCGGAATTATGTCTCGTTACATTAATATCTAAAAATGGAAGACTACCTTCGCTCTCTACCTCCATGGTAAATTGAATGTTTGGATGAAGTTTGATTTAATATATTCCAAAAATAAAGAACATTGCCAAGAGTGCTGGAACAAGACAAAAGTGTCATCAACTATCTGCGATAAAAGGACGGTTTAAAATTATGATTACACTCGTTTAAAATTTCATTTCAAGGTCAGACATAAAAAAGTTAGCAAAAATGGGGCCCAGGGGCGACCCCATGGCAAAACTCATCGACCTGCGAATAGAGTTGCTTATTAAAAATGAACATTGAATCTTGCACTGCAAGTTCAAGTAGTTGTTTAAAGATTGATCTGTTAAAACCATGAAAAACTGTATCTTCGCTAATAAAAACCTTATCTAGAATAATATTGATCGTTTCATTAAGTGGGACATTAGTGAAAAGAGACTCTACATCAAAACTTACCATGTAATAGTCTCCCCACTCTTGGGTTGGTTAATTTCTGCTGTTGGAACTCGTAACCATTTTTTAAAGAAAATTCATTGTTACTATATTCAGAAAGTAAAACCGGCTAAAAATTTGGAGATAGAGAACGAAGGACTATTATGGCAGCCATAATGGTCTAAGAGGTATATTAGGCTTGTGAATTTTGGGTTGGCCATACAAATACTGAAAGAAGAGCCAGTCACAAATAGTTGTTGATATGTGGTCTCATTAATAATATTTTCACTTTTAATTTTTCTTAATAATCTATTGATTTTATCTTCCCTTTTGTATATTGTCGAGAAAAGTGGGTTCACCATGAGCTTTAAAAAATGGTTACGAGTTCCAACAGCAAATTACCAACCAAGATGGAGGACTATTACATGGTAAGTTTTGATGTAGAGTCTCTTTTCACTAATGTCCCACTTAATGAACGATCAATATTATTCTAGATAAGGTTTTTATTAGCGAAGATACAGTTTTTTCATGGTTTTAACAGATCAATCTTTAAACAAACTACTTTTGAACTTGCAGTGCAAGATTCAATGTTTCATTTTTAATAAGCAACCTTCTATTCGCAGGTCGTTGGAGTTTGCCATGGGGTCGCCCCTGGGCGCCCCGGGCCCCATTTTTGACTAACTTTTTTATGTCTGACCTTGAAATGAAATTTTTTTTTAAACGAGTGTATCATAATTTTAAACCGTCCTTTTATCGCAGATATGTTGATGACACTTTGTCTTGTTCCAGCACTCTTGGCTATGTTCTTTATTTTTGGAATATATTAATCAACTTCATCCAAACATTCAATTTACCATGGAGGTAGAGCGCGAAGGTAGTTCTTCCATTTTTAGATATTAATGTAACGAGACATAATTCCGAGTTCACTACTTCTGTTTATAGAAAGCGGACATATACGGGCTTAGCCAATAACTACTATAGCTCCTGTCAATATTCTTTCAAACTTAATACCATCTACACCTTGGTCCATAGAGCTCTAAAATATTCTTCAACTTGGCAAATATTTCACAAAGAAATAGTCTTTTTATTCAACTTTTTCAAGATAAACTCCTATCCACAAGATATAAGTTCATAAAATCACCAATAAGTTATTAACAAAGTTCTTACCAACCCTCAACAGTCAACTTTGATGTCCCAAAAAAAATATTCTATGCCTCAACTCCGTATATGTCTGACTCCAAATTCTCTTTAAATCTCACAAGAATAATGGAACAGGAAATCCCCTGTCTTAACGTAAAACTGATCTCTAACAACCCATGTGCAATAGGATCATTTTTTAATTTCAAAGATCGCCAGCAGTCCTTCATGCGATCCAATGTGGTTTATAAATTCACATGCCCTGGATGTCGGGCTCTTACGTTGGATCGACACGGAGGTTACTGCAGGTCAGATATTGCAGCCATTTGGGTTTTAGCTTTCGCACTGGCCAAAGAATTAAGCAGCCAGAATTTTCTAATATTAGAAATCATGCCGCTTATGTAAAACCGAAGTCCTGAAACAACACTTTCAATAATTGGGTTATGTAAGGGACCCAGATCACTTAACAACTTTAGAATCGTTATATATTAAAAGACTGGTTCCCTCTCTCAATAGTAATACTTCCTCAGGAACTTTGTATACTGGCATAGTTGTCGTCTGGCCTTGGACGTCCCATTGTATGTCATTCCCTCCTTCTCTCCTGCTTATAGATGGTTGGTGTTTTTGGTAGTCTCTTTTTGTTTTTTGTTTTTTATGTACTTTTTATACTCTTTTACTTTTTATTGTTTTAACTTGTAAATTTTAATTACCTTTTGAATTCCTTTTTATGTTAATAATGTATTTTATTGTCTTTTACCTTTGACAGACTGATGATGCACTGAGTAGTGCGAAACGTTTCTTTTGCTGTTAATAAACATGGCCTTTTTAAACAACATGTGTATCATGGACCCTCCTGAAGTCTATATTTTTATATATATATAATATATAAAGATATGCGTGTGTGTGTGTTTTATATGTTCACACACACACAAACATTATATATATATATATATATATATATATATATATATATATATATGTATATATATATATATATATATATATATATATATATATATATATATATGTATTTATATATATATATGTTATCAAATATAGTTTGCAATACGAGAAACTATTTCAACTTGTGATTACATCCTCTGCACTAAAAATGGCAATGATTATTTCACTCCTTATCCCATATAACTTGTATAAATTGAAAAAAATAAACTATAGATTTTACAAAATTTATATTTTATTTTGCAGAACAGCGAAAAATGCGTCCTCAATTAAACATAATTATTAGTTTTTTTCAGTGTATAGAATTATTTTTTATTCATCTCAGTAATCACATTAGACCGGCCCTTCAGCCAACAATGGGCGTCAAATATTGTTCGAAACTTATTTTAAACATTCAAACAATACTTCGTTTTATTTTTAAATGTTCAAACAAATATTTAGTTGTATTTTTTAATGTTCAAACAATACTTAGTTTTATTGTAAAAGTTCAAACAATACTTAGTTTAATTTTTAAATGTTCAAAACAATACTTAGTTTTTTTAATGTTCAGACAATGCTTATTTTATTTTTAAATGTTCAAAAAATACTTATTTTTATTTTTACAAATGTTCAAACAATACTTAGTTTTATTTTTAAATGTTCAGACAATACTTAGTTTTTTTTTTTAAAATTCAATAAAACTGTTTTTTTTTTATTTTTTTAAATGTTTCAAGTAATACTTATTTTTATTTTAAATGTCAAACATACTTAGTTTTATTTTTTAAATGTTCAGCAACACTTATTTAAAAAATAACTAGGAAAACGTGGTGGTAGCAGTCCCCCCTAAAACCTTACCAAGAAATCTAGTGTGACGGAACAGTTAATCACAGTGGGTTACTGGGCATAGTGTAATACACTATCAGAATATCCTTCACAAGTGCGTCTCCTTATTTGGCTCTCCAGTACCGTTCACCAACATGTTTGTTTACAGGGTAGAACGGTTAATCCTACGTTGGTTGTCACACGTCGTGTCTCTGTGAGGTTGACGAAGCTTATAATATGTCCCGACGGTATTTGGAAATGCTTAGTTTTCTCCCATCCAAAGATTGGACAGAACCAATGTTGTTTATTTAAGCAGTAGTACAGCTAACTTATTTGGGCTATATGTTCGTCGCTGAATTTCATTATATAAGATTTATTTATTATTTTACTTTATTTATTTATGTATTTTTATCTTTTGGTTGGGGGAGATTTTGATTGATTTTTTTATGATGGAATTAAGGGAAAAATTTTGCAAAAAAAATTCGTACGGGTTTTGTTATATCATGTATATAACATACATATATATTATATTTATCTATATATATATATATATATATATATATGTGTGTGTGTATATATACATAAAGAAATTTCTGCTTCACACCAGGATCGAACCCAGGTCTTTGAACAATTAAAAGACCAGACCGCTGCTGACCAGGCCACAATTGAAAGACCTGAGTTCAATCCTGACGTGAGTCTGAAATTTATTTCTGTTTCTTACACGTGATTGTGTTGATTAGATATATATATATATATATATATATATATATATATATATATATATATATATATATATATATATATATATATATATATATATCCATAAGTGGTATAGGTATGTTTTGATTGGTAGAAATACTTAATGCCGTCCATGTTTACGCTTTTTTATACGTATTCTTGGGTCTGATTTCGATAAACGTGGGACTGTTTTAGAGAATTTTGGTTTTCCAAGATTCTTATAGACTTTTTTAGCTATAATGTACAGCCGAACTGATCTCACCTCCGCCATACCCTGAAGCGATATCAACAGTAACAAATTGTTCCCTTATCCAGCAACACGTTACTCCCGAGTAACAAATTCTCGTTGGTTTTTCCTCAATCCAGCTATTATACGTTACTCCCTCCTGCGGTATAATCCTATCCTACCCTCCTGAGCTAATCCCAGAATCATCAAGGTTTCTAAAGAGGAAGGGAAACTTCTCTCCAGGAGGTCTGATGCTATCAGGAAGGAAGTAAGGAAGGAAAGCCTTTATTACTCGCTGATGCAATGGTGTCCTTAGGGGATGCTGCAGAAAATCCTTTCCCTGTTTTCAGGACGTGTGGGCGAATTTTATTTCAAGAATCTGTAGGAAATTAATAGGGAACGTGTAATGTGTCTTGCTGTATTTTTCGTTTTACTTCTATCAGTATTTCTTCCCATCTCTTGCTTTTCTTTAATTATCTATTTTTTCATGGTCAAAACCTAATCCTAATTATCATGAATTGTAGTATCTGTCGAAAATTCAATCGATCATGGAATTCAGTTGCTAAGCTGTACCGAAAAAAATTGAGTATGAAACCTGACCAAAGTTAATTAGAATAAGCCTCTTTGATTCTCATGCAGCATTGAATATTAATTTTTCGAATGAACATCAAAGACAGAAAAAATCTAGAAACCTCAATTAGACCTTTTCAGAGGAGTGAAGAAAATGTAATAAATCGTGAATGATGGATTTAAATGCTGGCTGGTAAATGATTAGGATTTCGTCCAGTCAGTGGACTGAGGAAACTTTAGAGTATTGAATATTCATGGAACAAAATTGTAAAAAAAAGAAAGAAAAAAAAAAAGTAAAATCTATATGCAATCCGTACAGCTGATCGGTATTCTATATGCCTGTCGCCATATCTCTTCATATCGTCCGCACTTATTTACAGTTTATCCACTGAAAATAATGAAAGTTTGTTTAGAAGTATACATATATATACAATGTTTACTCGTACGTTATAATATCAACGGGAGTGACCCAATATGGGTTAACAGTGGATAGATCTCCCTCGGTATAAATAGCGCCTTTTCTGTAACTTCTCTCATTCATTACCTACCTGGAGAGAGAAAGACAGCAGCTGTCTCTGAAATATAGTATTTTCTGTCTATATTTGGTCGTTTTATGGGCTCCTTTTATTAGAGGGAATTTTTTTGTAACAGAACATTTTTTACCAGTCATATATATATATATTATATATATATATATATATATATATATATATATATATATATATGTGTGTGTGTGTGTGTGTGTGTGTATTTATGTATGTATATTTGTTTGTAACTTTGTGTGCGCATGTATGTGAGTGTAGTTCTTGAGAACCTTATGTAGATCCTACATGTAACAAAAAGAAATAAATAAATAAATAAATAAACTTGAAGAGTTGGTAAACCGAGAAAATCCTTGTACGTATGTCATAGAGCTTTGGATAGGAAAAAAGAGACCAATCTAGCCTCAGGTTTTCTTAGCACGAGGGAATAATATCACCTTCAAACGCCAGTCACGTAAACGCCTCGGTACAGGTTGTCTGACGTAATTTTAGTCGAGGTGTACTGGGACAGTAATGCAGCAAACGCATGCTCGGAATGGGAATATTTTCTCAAAGAGTGTAGTACACTCGTATGTTGGAAATATAGTTGTAAAAGTGTAGTATACTCGTATAATATAGATGAACATATAGATGTAAAAGTATAAGGAAACGAGCAAAAACTAATCAATATTATGAGAAATTGCGTTTAATTTGGATTGAAAATATTTGTTTTCAGGGCGTATACTCGTATGTTGGAAATATAGATGTAAAAGTATAAGGAAACGAGAATAAAACTAATAAATATTTGGATAAGTTGCGTTTAATTTGGTCTGAAAATATTTTCTCAAAGAGTAGTATTACGGAAAGTTGGAAATATAGCTGTAAAAGTATAAGGAACTGACAATAAAAATAATAAATATTTGGATAAATTGTGTTTAATTTGGAATGAAAATATTTTCTCAAAGAGTGTACTATATTCGTATGTTGAAAATAGATGTAAAAGTATAAGGAACTGACCATAAAAACTAATTAAATATTTGGTTGAATTGCGTTTAATTTGAAATGAAAATATTTACTCAAAGAGTGTAGTATTTTCTTATGTTTAAATATAGATGTAAAAGTAAAGGAAATGAGCGTAAAAATAATAAATATTAGGGTAAATTTCGTTTAATTTGGACTGAAAATATTTTCTCAAGAGTGTAGTATACTCGGATATTGAAAATATAGATGTAAAATATAAGGAAAAACTAATAAACCTTAGGATATGTTAACAAATAAAATATTGAACCACTAAATAAATAGCTTAATTGCGTTTGAATTGGACTACAAAGATAGATAGATTGGATGATGAAAACTTAGACAATATCTATTTTATACGATGAGGGAATGTGAAGAATAAAACCGTGAGGGATTTCGGTTTTTCTGAAGTGAGGAAAGATTCTGCTTTTCTCAACAACCAACACTCTATCTATCTATCTTTCCTCTGCATTGTTTTCAGCGGCTGATATCTGAGTCCCAAAAGGCAGGCATCAAAATGCGGCCAGAAATTGCTGAACTTCGCTGGGAAAAAGATACCGCTCTCGGGAAAGGTGGAGAGAGAGAGAGAGAGAGAGAGAGAGAGAGAGAGATTTGTGTGCCTAATCATTCAGCAAAAGAATCAGTTAGACAGCGCCTGTTGATTGGTTGCCACATGTAGTGAGAAAGAGATAAGCCAATCACAGGGCTGGAAGGAAAGGAAACTCTCAGTCTCTCTCGAGAGAGTTCACATAGGCAGGATGTATGTTCCAGCGCTCCTGAGGAATACTTTTGAAAGACGTATTCCTCAGGAGAGGTGGAACATACTATATCCTGCCTATGTGAACTATCTCGAGAGAGACTGAGAGTTTCCAGCCCTGTGGTTGGCTTATCAACAGCCAATCAGGAGCGTCGTCAGGATACTGGCCCAGACATCTGATGTACGGTTGATGGGAATCTACTATGGTATGGGTGATTAGTAATTTCAATCGTTTGTGGACATATAATATCTCGTCAAAAACTCGTACTGCTTAAAAACTCCAGAAAAATCAGTCCATGGAAGTGGCACTGGAAGTTACACTGGACTTAATAGGCGGACTGTGTAAATAAAACCATTTAAAACAGCTAAAGAGATCGGAAATCACATTCTAATAATGTAATGTTTCCCCTAAGCAAGTTATCAGTAAAGGTCCCCGCCAATTACAGTACTGCAATGTATCTGCATTTGCAGATATATATATATAGTGTATTTTCCAAGTCCAATACTGTTCTTTAATTTGTTTTTATACGTCCTCAATTGATGTAAGAAAATCTAATTATTTTTCTTTTAAATATGTTTTACCTTATTCGAACAGAACTTGAATTGTATTAACCTCAGGTATTTTGAACAAACGTAAATGTACAGCAATTCCAAATATTTTCATTGGATACATAAAAGATAAACTTATCTGATATGGCAATTCCAATTACTTTCATTGGGTACATAAAGAGAAACTTATTTAATATGGTAATTCCAAATATTTTCATTGGATACATAAAAGATAAACTTATTCAATATTGTAATTCCAAATATTTTCATTGGATACATAAAAGAAAAACGTATTTAATATGGCAATTCCAAATACTTTCATTGGATACATAAAAGAAAAACTTATTCCATTGGACAATTCCAAATATTTTCATTGGATACATAAAAGATAACTTATTTAATAGGCATTTCCAAATATTTTCATTGTTTTAGTTTTCTTTTTAAAATATATATTTTTCTTATTCGAACACAACTTGCGTTGATTAACCTAACATATTCTGAGCAAACGTAAAGGTAAAGCAATTCCAAATATTTTCATTGGATACATAAAAGAAAAACTTAATTCAATATGGCTCACGTATTGGATGCACCAAACCAGCGATAGCTTTCCTGTTCGTCCTCTTTAACAAAAAAAAAAAACTACACAAGCTCAAAGATCAAAACATCCCTTTATGAAGGCAAACCAGGTTGCAACTTTTGGTTAAAGGCCTCGTGTTTCCTAAACTAAATTCTCCAATGACCACAGAAAAAGGTTGAAGCTGAAATAAAAAAAAAAAACAAAAAAAAAAAAAAAAGTAGGAATAC
>NC_087202.1:2633912-2638912 GCF_015104395.2 Macrobrachium nipponense | reverse complement strand
AAATCATCTAATGTTGAACTTTGGTAATGGGAATATTTTCATTAACCACGCTTATGTAGTCGTCTACTGACATAAGTGCCATCGATTTTATAAGGGTAGTCTCTCTCTCTCTCTCTCTCTCTCTCTCTCTCTTCTCTCTCTCTCTCTCTCTCGTTCTGTGACATACTTTATATATCTGTAAACATGAAGGTCAGTTAAAATCATTTTTCTCTTAATTACCAAGATAAAATCTTTATCTGATCAATAAAAAATAAGTTGATAAATGGATAAATAGATATAACTAGATAATAATTTATTAAAATCCAAAATAATATTAGTAAGGTAGTCATTCATTGCATTTGCACTGAGCTTCTAAAGTTCTAATTGCACAAAATCCTCTGGGAGGCTCTATAAAATAATAATAATAATAATAATATAATAATAAAATAATAATAATAATAATAATAATAATAAGATAATAATAATAATAATAATATAATAATAATAATAAAATAATAATAATAATAATAATATGGGACTATTGGTATCAGAACAGATAGGGTGATACATGCAAATAGACCAGACGCAACGTTGATTAACCATATCAAGAAGAAAGTATCACACATTGATGTCGCAATACCATGGGACACCAGATTTGAAGAGAAAGAATGGTAAAAAATGGTTAAGTATCAAGACCTGATATAAAAATAAGGATATGGGATATGCCAGTGGAAATTGTACCCATAATCAAAGGAACACTAGGAGGCACGATCCTAAGATTCCTGAAAAAGAATCTGGAAAAACTAGACGTTGAAGTAGCTCCAAAACTCATGCAGAAGAGTGTGATCCTTGAAACGGCGCACATAGAAAGAAAAGTGATGGACTCCTAAGGAGGCAGGATGCAACCCGGAACCCCACACTATGAATACCACCCAGTCGAATTGGAGGACTGTGATAAACCAAAAAGTAAAAAAAAAAATAATAATAATAATAGCAAACAAAAATAACGATGATTAGATCACGTGATACAAAACCCACACGCTATCACGGCTTGACTAAACTGCCTCCACAATATTTTGGGTAATGCAAGGTGACCCTGGGTGAATAATGACCTTTCCCGGAGCGTTATATTTGCCACGTCACACGAGTGACGCCAGAGCGTTCGGTGGAATGTGAGACGACGACGCTCGGGGGAAAATAAAGAAGATCTCTCGCGGAAGCTTAATTGGATTTCTTCTGTCGACGTACTTTCTAAAAGCGGGGTTTGAATTCTCGGCGAATATAATGCAAAACCACTGAAAGTTGTTAATTCATTGCTTGTTTGTTTATATGTTCACAATACAATTAAGTTGGATTTCATGCTGCCTGCTTTAGCTAACTGAACATAGGACACTCTCTCTCTCTCTCTCTCTCTCTCTCTCTCTCTCTCTCTCTCTCTCTCTCACACACACACCAGAAAAGGCTTATTTTATTTTTCATTGTACATGGATCTATTTATGTACCGCGTGGTTACAGCTCTCTCTCTCTCTCTCTCCTCTCTCTCTCTCTCTCTCTCTCTACTCTCTCTCTCTCTCTCTCTCTTCATGACAAGGTAAAGTTACATAAAAATAAAATAGTTAAAAACTACATCACTGGTTTATAAGACGGATCACACTCATAAAGTATGCGATTATACAGTACACTTCATATAAGATTCATTCGTGGTTTCTTTTATTGGGATTTATCAGAGATTAAAGGTAAATGAATTAATGTGAAAATAATTTTTTTTTTTAAATTCCCTTTTTTTTGATGAAAAAACATTTGTCAATGCCTGCATTTAACGATAACTTGTATTAAAACATCTGCAGTCAATCACCGATCCGAATTATCTAAAAAAAACAATTTTGGTTATAAAAAAATCATAATACATCAATTCCGATTCTAATAAAGAATCATTCATGACTCTCATTTATCATTTATAACTAAAATCACCAATATATGCAGGTGTACAATTAATTATTAACGACACTACGATCTTTCTGATTATTTATGGATTATCCAATATTATGCCACTGAATCTGGTATCTAAATCAAAGTCTTAAATCAAATATATCTTTAAACGAAAATAGACCTAACATATTTAATGTATCGAATGTTTGAGTGATGACAGAAGCTTTCGAACGGTACACAATTCTACAATGACAGAAAAGAATGGAGTATACGTAGAATCAAAGCCAAACGCCAAACGCTGGAACCTATGAGGTCATTCAGCGCTGAAACGGAAACTCACAGTATAAAGAGGTGTCAAGGGTGTAACAGGAGGAAAGCCTCAAGGCAGTTAGCTGTTAGGGGAGGGTGGAAGGAAATACGATGGAAAAGATGGAAGAAAGAGAATATAAACGGAGGTACAGTCAAAGGAATGAAAGGAGTTGCGGCCAGGGGCCGAAGGAACGCTGCTCTAAAAACCTTCCGGAATACCTAAGCGTTGCACTGAGGTCACTACCCTTCCGTCCCCCACCCCCCCGCCCCCCTCCACGGAGTTGATTAAATAATCAACTTGGAGATTGACATGTATAAAAGAACGAAAATAATGAAACGTGCAAATAAAACACGGTTAAACCATGATGGTTTTATCGGACGCTTATAACAAAAGAGATGGAGATGTTAGCATACCCTCCTACTATCTTAGATTCATATGACAGTTTTAGCAAAACATTGTTCTAAACGTTCCTTCTTGGTCCCTCCAGTACCTTTTCGAAGAATCCACTGCTAATATGTAGCTTGTTTTCAAAACATAATTCGTGAATAAACTTATCCTAACATTCACGTCTTTAAAAAAAATCCTCAGAGTAGCACGAGTCTTCAAATGGAGAAACAACTCCACAGTTATGCAAATGTATATATATTTAAATTTAAAACTTTAAAGATAGCTTACGGGAATCTGTTCGGTTCCCCTTATCAATCTCAAATTTAAAAATATGTACATCTACATAACTGTGGATTTGTTTCTCCATTAATGTCTTGTAAATCTAGGAACTTATGGCAAAGCCTTTTCGAAGAATCCACTGCTAACATGCAGTGTTTTTAAAATATAATTCGTGATTAGACTTACCCTATAATGAATGTCTTTTTAAATCAGGGAACTTGTGTCTTACTGGCTAAGAGCTCTCCTGGAAAAATTACAGAATCACAATAGCACTTGTAAATCCCAGTGAGAGTGAGGCATTTGATATTGCTTTACATTTTCTTGTGTAATTCTCGAAATATAAGGTCTGATTCTTATATCCTTTTCCTTACACGAAAGATACAACATCTTGGAAGTGTTGTCTGTACTTGTACGTGGTAAAAAAAAAAAGAAAAAAAAAAGCATTAGGAAGTGTTGCGCAAAAAAAGAGAGGATTATTTGTGTAATTCTCGAAATATAAAGTCTGATTATTTCATTCCTTTCCTGACAACAGAGATACAATATCTTGAAAGTGTTGTCTGTACTTGTACGTGGTAAAAAAAAAAAAAAAAAAAAAAAACAAATACATGCAATATTCACCTCACAAGTGGACCCTATCTACAGGGGAGCGACATAGCAAAGGAATCAAAAAACAATACCATAAAACTATTCGAATTCTCTAGCAATTCCAAAGGCAGTAACGAAAGTTTTATTAGAAATAAATTAAGACCTCTATTCCCTCCTGTGTCGTGTCATCATTTCCTTCCCTCGAAAGCATTGCATACAAATGTTTCAGTCCATGAAACTCTTTGGGAGGGGAATTTTTCCAACGGGGAAATAAATTGTGTGTTCTTATTCGAATCTTGTTTTGACGGTGCAACACAAATGCAAAGACATTCGCTATGATTTTTCCAAAACTATATCTTTGTGCGATTTTTTTGTCTTCCCCAAAGCACCATTTGAGGAAAGACATTTGAATGATTTGTTGGAAACAGTAGAAGAAATAACGAGAATGTTTCCAAATTCACTGGCAGTTGCGTTAAATTTACGATCATTATTGTAAAACTTCGACAGTTTTTTATTTACAATTATAAGAACAGAAGCGTACACATACAATGCATACATACATACATTCATACATACATACATACACACACATTTATATAACATATATATATATATATATATATATATATATATATATAATATATATATATATATATATATATGTGTGTGTGTGTGTGTGTGTGTGTGTGTGTGTGTGTGTGTGTGTGTGTGTCGCCCTAGAAAGTATATGTTTGA
The DNA here is from genome assembly GCF_015104395.2 of Macrobrachium nipponense. NCBI lineage: Eukaryota > Metazoa > Arthropoda > Malacostraca > Decapoda > Palaemonidae > Macrobrachium > Macrobrachium nipponense. Next base: position 2,634,708 of record NC_087202.1, on the reverse strand, counting down.
ATTGTTTATTTCAGGGTAAAAAGTAAAAAAAAATTATGAATCGCGGCAAAATTGGTGAAACTGGCAGATGAAACATTCCACGGTTTAATAGACATTTGTTTAAGCAATTATTGGAACTTGCTGTGCAAAATTCCGCTTTCGTTTTTAATGGCCTTCTGTACTCGCAGGTCGAGGTCGTGGCCATGGGGTGCCCTTTAGCCCCGATTTTTGCCAATGTGTTTTATGGATTCCTTTGACAAAAAAATTTTTAGCCGTATGCCCACGTTCTTTTAACCCAACTTTTTACAAGAGATATGTAGATGATACTTTTATTTTACTTAGACATGCATGGCAGGGTGATGCTTTTTTGGAGTTCGTGAATACCCAGCACAGAAACATAAACTTCACCATAGAAACTGAAAAAGATAACTGCTTACCTTTCTTAGATATCAAGATAATCAGAGATAATAATAAGTTTAATAATTCTGTCTATTGGAAACACCTTCACAGGAATGGGGAATAATTTTTATAGTTCGTGCTTCATCAATTTTAAACTAAATGCCATCTCCACTTTGGTCTTTAGAGCACTTAGGTATGCTTCTGATTGGAAATCATTCCACTCTTTATAAGATTATTTTTTAACTAACTCGAACCCTACGGAGGTATTTTATAAAATGGTAAATAAATTACTCATCTTAAACTTCACGGAAAATACCCCTTCCTTTGATGTACCAAAACTACCCTTATACGCCACTATTCCATATTTTTTCAAAAATAAATTAGGAGACCGTATCAAGAAAATTATTGAAAGACAGTT
>NC_087202.1:2608912-2628912 GCF_015104395.2 Macrobrachium nipponense | reverse complement strand
TGTGTGTGTGTGTGTGGGGGGGGGGGGGGGGGGGGGGGGGGGGGGGGGCATCTGGCAATCCTGCAGAAAGTTAATTTCCTCTCAGCGTCAGTTTTCTTCTGATGGGAAAAGGAAATTGAACGCTGAGGCGAAGAAGGTAAAGTAGCATCGAGAAGAATCGTTTGTACCTATACAAACATATGCACGTACACGGGGGTGGGGGGTGGGGTGGGGTGGGGGTGGGGGAACGAACGAACGAATGTGCGTTCGGCTCGTATGCACAAACACACATAGTAGAAACGTACACCGCGCTGTTCTTCTTTCCTGTGGGCTTTCCCAGATGCATATCAAGAGGATATTACCTACGAGTATACCGGAGCTGTTCTTCATCCTGCCTACCTAGTATCTGTTTATCTAAGGACTATAGGCGTGGTTCTATAGGAAGATAGAAGGCGTTAGGTTAAATATTTTCAAAAGAAAAGTTGTTAAATACACGGCAAAAACAAAATATTATCGTGTAGAAAAACACAATTACAATCAGTAAAAATTATCTTTAAAAAACGAAAAAAATAAAATGCTATTATAAAAAAGTATCACCGTAAAAATTAATCATTATCGTGTTAAAAAAAAAAATTTAAAACCGGTAAAAATTATTTTTAAAAAACTGGAAAAATTTAAATGCTATTATAAAAAAGTATCACCGCAAAAATTAATCATTATCGTGTAGAAAAAATCATTAAAATAATTAAAAATAAAAATAAAAATACGGAGAAAAAATAAAATGCTATCAAAATTACAATGACAAACCGAAATGGAAAAAAAAATCTTATGTCTGAGTTAACAATGAAACAGTAGAAAGAATGAAACCAGAAGAAATTGAATACAAGAAGATTACGGAAATAAGAGATACCACTACAAATGATAACCTTTAAAGCATAAGTTCAGGATTTTAAAACCTAAGTTCAGGATTAAAACATAAGTTCAGGACTTTAAAACATAAGTTCAAGATTTTAAAACATAAGTTCAGGAATTAAAACATTATAATTTCAAGACTTTAAAACTCAAGTTCAGGACTTTTAAAACTTAAGTTCAGGAATTTAAAACATATCTTTAGGACATTAAAACATAAAATGACTCTAAAACATACGTCCAGGACTTTAAAACATAAGTTCAAGATTTTAAAACATACGTTCAGGACTTTAAAACATGAGTTCACGACTTTAAAACATAAGTTCACGACTTTAAAACATAAGTTCAATACTTTAAAACGTAACTTCTGGATTTAGTTCAGGATTTTTACTTTAAAACATAAGTTCAGGAATTTAAAACATAACTTCAGGACATTAAAACATAAGTTCAGGACTTTAAAACATATTAAGTTCAGGACTTTAAAACATAACTTCAGGACTTAGTTCAGGATTTTTACTTTAAAACATTAGTCAGGACTTTAAGAACATAAGTTCAGGAATTTAAAACATAACTTCAGAACATTAAAACATAAGTTCATGACTTTAAAACAAAAGTTCGAGATTTTAAAGCATAAGATCAGGAATTTAAAACATAACTTCAAGACATTAAAACATAAGTTCATGACTTTAAAACATACGTCCAGGACTTTAAAATATAAGTTCGAGATTTTAAAACATAAGTTCAGGACTTTAAAACCAAAGTTCAAGATTCTAAAACATAAGTTCAAGATTTAAAAATAAGTCCAGAACTTTAAAACGTAGGTTCAGGATTTTAAAACGTAAGTTCATGACTTTAAACCATAAGTTCAGGAATTTATAACATAACTTCAGGATATTAAAACATAAGTTTATGACTTTAAAACATACGTCCAGGACTTTAAAAGATAAGTTCGAGATTTTAGAATATAAGTTCATGACTTTAAAAACATGAGTTCAGGACTTCAAAACCAAAGTTCATGACTTTAAAACATAAATTCAAGACTTTAAAACATAAGTTCTAGATTCTAAAACATAAGTTCAAGATTTTAAAATAAGTTCAGGACTTTAAAACAATTTCAGGAATTTAAAACATAAGTTAGCTCTAAAACATAAGTTCAAGACTTGAAAACATGAGTTCAGGAACGTACCCTCGAAAGATCACAAGTAAGTAACGAATCCGGAAGGAAACGACCGAAGCAAAGTGAAAAGCCCTGGAAGCTAACAGCCGTGAGCTGATCCTGGCTATATGGAAAGTGTCGAGCTGTCATTGAGAAAACGAGCTCCTGGTTCTGTTGGGGCCTTGTTGGCTATTTTGGCAAAAATGTTGCGATATATATTTTGCTCCCTTTCTGGAATCTGTGTTTTAAATTGCTTTACTTCAAGAGAGGTTTCTCCTTAGTGTTTGAATTATAATAATAATAATAATAATATAAAAATAATGATAATAACAATAATAATAATAATATGCTGGAAACAGACCTTCTTTCAAACATGTTTTATTGAAAATAGTGGCAGAATTTGCAGAATTGTTTTCATACAAAATTCTCTCAATTCTTTATCACTATGCCTATATCAAAGTATATTTTATCATTATCCCTCTATTTATCACTATGCTTCTATCAAGGTATATTTTATCATTATGCCTCTATATAGTTATATTTTATCATCTCATAAAAAGAATGCCCAATCTGACTTCATTCCTCTGAAGAAAGCATAATGCATAATATGAAATGCACGTCATAATCAATATCAAATTAGCATTCAAAAGTAACCGAAAAGAAAACGTCTCTTGTATTAAAAATTATCAAATAAAAAGAACAAAGAAACCTTAACAACTCCATAATAATGATATAAGCATGTAGACACCATTTCCCGCTTCAAATATTCTCAATAGTTACAAGGAGTTACAAGGATTAGGATGTCTCAAAGACTTGTTAGTCCATCCTAAGAGGAGACATCGTGTGCTCACTTATCTCTAGAAGCAGGTTTTACTTGAAGTAGTTTTTTTTAAAGAAACACGTCACTGAACTGGAATAAGGTTTTCTTATAACAATAACGATTTCCCATAAGAAGCATTGTACTTTAAAACAAATAAAATAAAATATAAAAAGTGTTCCAAGGCACAGTGATCCTTTTCTCGACTCGCAGAGCATGAATAATTGGGATCTGCTCCTCCGAAATGTAAAGTGTAGCGATGCGTCAACTTCGTTAACTTTGAAAGGCAGAGCATTGATTGATCGATGAATGACATACTGGCGGCGGGTGGAATTTTTTGGCATGGAAGGGGATTATATAGATGGCACGCTTACTAACGTGTGCGCATGCGCAAGAGCGCTGTTCAACGGCCTTCTGTTAATTGGATAACTAACAGATGGTGATTGGAATCGGATATGAACAGTAAACTTTGAGTGAGCTCTGAGAGAGAGAGAGAGAGAGAGAGAGAGAGAGAGAGAGAGAGAGAGAGAGAGAGAGAGAGAGAGAGAGAGATTTGAGAGACATAGATAAGATTCAAGGATTGATGTCTTAAAAGGAGACATCGTGTGCTCACTTATCTCTAGGGGCAGGTTTTACTGTTCATTCACAGTGTCCTAATGATTTTGTCTGGCTTTCTTTTGAAAAGAGAGAGAGAGAGAGGAGAGAGAGGAGAGAGGAGAGAAGAGAGAGCGAGAGAGAGAGAGAGAGAGAGAGAGAAGATAAACGACTTATGTTTTTCAAATCTCTCCCAGAATCTCACAGTATTCATTAAAGCACGGCAATAATAAATGTTATTCATACCTGGTATTAAAAGTCACCCGTGTGTATGTCTATATATTTTTCGCGAGTCTGTCTTGTGCAAGATTATTTCTTATAATGTAAATAATAATAATGATGTATTCCTCTAGCTTTGTAAGTCTATTATAATATTTAGTCAATAAAGTAATAAAGTATGTGGAAAATATTCAAAATTAGCCAAGTGCTGGGTTGACAACCATTGTAAGTGCAGAACCCGAAGTCGAGAACCATATATGTGCTGCAGATTCCATATAAACTTACAGTGTCACATGATAGCCAACGGTTTTATTGTCATGCATAGAGATGACTGTGAGTATTTACTGAAGGATCCACAAATGAATTGTCATAAAATTTCCAGGAAAACTTATTTTTAATTTAATAGAAAGAGTTCTAAGTGATAAGACCTTATGTGCGTATGTTCATCATCATCGTCACATTGAAAATAATGGCTATTTCAGCCGCGTTTATTTTGTTATAAAAGTTTCTCTATTATTCTTATTACTGACCTTTCTCCTGTACTCAAATTGGCTATTAAAACGCCAAATGGGGGATTCATGTAAAAACGTGGTATTTGTCAAACTGAACAGCTTATACAAAATGCAGTACAAATTGGATCTTAAGGTTTAAGATCCAATTTATACTGCATTTTGTGTAATCTATTCAATTTGACAAATACCACGTTTTTGAGATGAATCCCCAATTTGAGTACAGAAGAAAAGTCACTAATAAGAAGAATAGACAAACTTCTATACAAAATAAACGCGGCTGATATAGCCTTTATTTTCAATAAAACCTGTATTAATGAAGGTCTTCTTCCCGCCTTTACTATCATTATTATTATTATTATTATTATTATTATTATTATTATTATTATTATTAATCACAGAGGAAATCAATACGCGCCATCAGCTAGCTAAAAGAACCAGGTCTTACAAATAAAAATTATAAGCCAATAGTTCCGCTCAATAAGCCAGTCCATACCTTTAACCGAAAGAAAGTGAAATGCATTTTGGTAATGTCAGCATTCAGGCGAAAAGAGAAATATCCAATTAAGCAGCATATGACGTTCTGGCGCGAAATGTTTTAGAAGGATTTGGGGGAATCAAAGAGTCAGTGTTTGGTATATGTCACCTGCACGCTGTGAATTTTAGCTCGTGATCCGCCGAACTCTGAAAGTTATTTGCCCTTTGACACCGTTTAAAAACAAGAGGTCATCTGGTTATTTGAAAAATTTAAAAATAAAAAACACAAAAACGTCTCCTATTGCCTATGGTGTATTTGGGAGTTTTAACTCTGGCTTCATCTATATTTCGGCAATCGTTTGAGACTTAATAGACTGATTGATTGCATTACCCAACGTGCTTTTTAAAATTTATCGTCAATAAATTGCAATTTCCAAGCAAGATTTCCCACAGGAAGTCCACTGCTATCAAGCACAGGTGCGATGCATCAACTTTTATTTTAACGGAGAAACTCATAATATCCGATCTTTTGCTTCAACCTCGTACCAATGTTACAGCCTTTCGCCAATAATGAGTATTCTTTACATAATTCCGCCAGCCTTGTACCTGATATTTTACCCCAGGATGTTGACTTGCATATGGTTAGTTTGATGTCACATCCCTCTTCACAAATATACCGTTGCAGGCGACGGTCGATATTATTTTAGAGAAAATCTTTTCTGTTGATGATTTTTTATTTCACGGCTTTAACAAGGACAATTTTAGAAAACTTTTACAAATTGCAGTGCAGGACACTCACTTTATTTTTAACAAGATAATTTACAAACAAGTAGATGGTGTTTCTATGGGATCCCCTTTAGGTCCAGTTATGGCCAATGCCTTCATGTGCTCTCTCGAAGAACAAATGCTTGAAAGATGTTCTTCAACATGTCGTCCTCTCTTTTACAGAAGATATATAGATGGCACAATTGCTTTATTTAGATCTAGGGCGGAGGCAGAAAATTTCTTAGAATATTTTAATGGCTTACACCCAAATATACAGTTCACAATTTGAACACGAAGACGACAATAAACTTCCATTTTTAGATATTTTAATCACTCGAACTCCTCAAGGTTTTAATACCAGTGTAGAAAAAAGACATTTACAGGTCAAGGTACGAACTTTACAGCAATTGCTCTTTCAGTTTTAAAATTAAATAGTATTTTCACACTGTTGCACCGTGCCTACATGTTATCCTCTACCTGGCACAACTTTCACGAGGAAATTCTGTTTTTACTACAATTTTTCAAAAATAATTCTTATCCATCCTTCTTATTCAACAAGTATGTAAATAGTTTCTTGAATAATATATTTCAACCCCGTCTGTCCATACCTAATGTCCCTAAATTGCTCATGTATGCCTCCATTCCTTTTGTACATTCGAAGAAATTCAAACAAACACTACAAGACTCAATTCGCAGTACATTTCCAGCTATAGACATCAGATTATGTTTTCAAAAAATCCTAAGACAATTGGGTCATTATTTCACCATAAGGATAGGCTTCCTGCCTTGATGCGATCTCTAGTGGTTTATTGTTTCACTTGCCCAAAATGTAAAGTTGGGAAATATATCGGAGCCACTAAGAGATTGCTCAAAGTCAGAGCTGATTCTCATCTTGGAGTTAGTCATCGAACTGGATGTCAATTAAAAACTAAAGAATTTTCTAATATAAGAGATCACTGTAAAAAATGCAAGACATCATTCACTTATGAAGACTTTAATGTTATCGCCCAAGCACCCAATGACCACTCTCTCTCCATCCTGGAATCATTAACTATTAAACAGCTTGTTCCTTCCCTAAACAGTCAGAACTCTTCCACGGTCTTATATATCGCCTAAGTTGACGTCGTCCTCCTGAAAAACTGAGAATGTCACTCAGCTCTTAGCTCAGATAGAGTAAGGTACAATACATTTTAACACCATAACTTTTTATATATAATTTTAAAAAGTTTTTTTTTTTTTCCTTTTCTCAGTATTAGGTTTTCAATGTTTTTTAATAATGTTTTAGCTTATTTTTGTTTGTTTTAAATTCAAGTTTCTTGTTTTTAGACTTTGTGATTTTTTTAAACTGAGTCTTTTTTTAATTTTTTAAATTTTTATTCTTTGTATTTTACAGCCCTGATGATGAGACATGTGGTCTTGAAAATTTGGCCAATAAATTTAAAATGCTACGATGGCTGTTTGCTGTTTTATTCCTACTATATATATATATATATATATATATATATATATATATATATATATACACAAACACACACACACACTATAGTAGATTCACATCAAACGTGCATTTCATGTCTAGACTAGTCCCTTACGACGCTCCTGATTGGCTGTTGACAATCCAGTCACAGGGCTGAAACTCTCAGTCTCTCTCGAGAAAGTTCAGATAGGCAGGATGTATGTTCCACCTCTCCTGAGAGATACTTTTGGAAGACGTATCTCTCAGCAGGAGAGGTGGAACATAGATCCTATCCCATGGGAACTCTCTCTAGAGAGACTGAGTGTCCAGCTCTGTGATTGGCTTATCAACAGCCAATCAGGAGCGTCGTGAGGGACTGGCCTAGACACGAAATGCACGTTTGATGTGAATCTACTATAGTGTGTGATATATATACATATATATATATGTATATATATATATATATATATATATATATACACACACACACACACACATATATATATATATATATATATATATATATATATATATATATATATAGTTTAACTCCCTAGTTACTGTTCGTTATATATCTGTTGTGGAAGTTTAACAACTCCAGTTTCTAACGAATCAAGACGGAGTTGTGGAGTTGTAATAATAAGGATAATCACAAAATATAACCATTGCTTGGTGGAAAGGAAGTGAATTATAGGTTTGTGTGTTGAAGCAAAAATAATCGGATATTATGAGATTCTCCGTTAAAATAAAAGTTGAGATTAGTTCAAGAATTTATGGGGACCACAAAGGTAAATGTTCACGCTATCCGTGTCAAGTTATTAAATAAACATTTTCCTAAACATTTGTTTTTTTTTTTTTATTCAGCAAAAGGGTGATTTTGATGTTGATCACTGAATACATTGATTTCTAATTAAATCATTAATATATGATACTGTGTCTTTATGGCTCGTGTGTATTCCAGCATCATTTGAAATGAACATAGGTTATGAGACTCTCATGTTCACCGTTTTGAATTAAAGGGGCACTTAAAGTTATAATATTCACAGTAAGTACAAGGTGTCCATAAACTTCCAGTACCATTACAGGTATTTATTGCTTGTAATGGTGCTGGGACTTTATGGACACCCTGTGAATTATATGGTATTTCAACTATCTTCGGTATGAAGATGTAACTATCGCTGGTAAAGGTTAGGAAAGATTATTTTAGGGTACTTTGATTTTCGTAACCATTTATTCAGCTTTAATATATGTTGAGTTTTATAAAAAAAATTTCATCTTTATTATTATTATTATTATTATTATTATTATTATTATTATATTATTATTATTATTATTATTATTATTATCATTTTGATAAAAGACCCTCTTTTAGGCAAATACTGTTAACGATAATGGCTTAATTCTGTCATTAGCTTTATTATTATTATTATTATTATTATTATTATTATTATTATTATTATTATTAGGAGGAAGGAGGCCTTCTCTGAGGGCAGTAGCATTGAATACAATAGCTGTTTCAACGGCATTTAATTTATATAGAATCTTCTCAATTCTTCTTATTATCTTTTTTCTCGTCAGCATGTAGCTGGTGTATTAAGTTTTCCTAAAGACATGTAAAGATTTTCATTTGTCTTAGGTTTATTCCTCTAACGTGTCGACAGCGCACAGGCAGTCATCTATGAGAGTTTACAGTAAAGTGAATTAAGATACGTTTTACAAGTATTTATAGCATGCAATGTCGTGTACAATCGGTGGGCGGGTCGGTGGGAACGGATTTTAATTGGTCGTTGGATGGTAACGAAATCTCTCCCTGAGGCGTTCAGACCTACGTAGTTTGGACGGGTTATTAGTGTCGGTTGGGTGGTGGTTGGGGTACCCACCTCTTGGGCGGCAGGCTGTACAGTTGATATATTTTCCGCTCGTTCTCTCCCGCTTTCTCTCTCTACTTCTTCCATGCTATAAATACTTGTAAAAACGTATCTTAATTCACTTTACTGTAAACTCTCATAGATGACTGCCTGTGCGCTGTAGACACGTTAGAGGAATAACCCAAATAGACAAATGAAATTTTTACATGTCTTTAGGAAACTTAATACACCAGCTACATGCTGACGAGAAAAAGATAATAAGAAGAATTGAGAAGATTCTATATAAATTAAATGCCGTTGAAACAGCTATTGTATTATTATATTATATTTTTTTTTATTTTTATTTTTTTTGCTCTATCACAGTCTTCTAATTCGACTGGGTGGGTATTTATAGTGTGGGGTTCCGGGTTGCATCCTGCCTCCTTAGGAGTCCATCACTTTTCTTACTATGTGTGCCGTTTCTAGGATCATACTCTTCTGCATGAGGCCCGGAGCTACTTCAGCCTCTAGTTTTTCTAGATTCCTTTTCAGGGATCTTGGGATCGTGCTAGTGCTCCTATGATTATGGGTATGATTTCCACTGGCATATCCCATATCCTTCTTATTTCTATTTTCAGATCTTGATACTTATCCATTTTTTGTCTCTTTCTCTGCAACTCTGGTGTCCCATGCTATTGCGACATCAATGAGTGATACTTTCTTCTTGACTTTGTCAATCAACGTCACGTCTGGTCTGTTTGCACGTATCACCCTATCCGTTCTGATACCATAGTCCCAGAGGATCTTTGCCTGATCGTTTTCTATCACTCCCTCAGGTTGGTGCTCGTACCACTAATTACTGCAAGGTAGCTGATGTTTCTTGCACAGGTTCCAGTGGAGGGCTTTTGCCACTGAATCATGCCTCTTTTTGATACTGGTTCTGTGCAAGTGCCGGGCATTCGCTTGCTATATGTTTTATGGTTTCATTTTTCGTATTGCACTTCCTACATATGGGAGAGATGTTATTTCCATCTATCGTTCTTTGAACATATCTGGTTCTTAGGGCCTGATCTTGTGCTGCTGTTATTCATTGCCTTCAGTTTTCCTTCTTTAGCTCTCCCCTTTGTAGCCATTGCCATGTGTCATCGCTGGCTAGTTCTTTAGTCTGCCTCATGTATTGTCCGAGCATTGGTTTGTTGTGCCATTCCTCGTTCTGTCTGTCATTCTCCTGTCTCTGTATATTTCTGGGTCTTCGTCTACTTTTATTAGTCCTTTTCTTCCCATGCACTCTTTAGCCACTCGTCTTCACTGGTTTTTGCAGATATTGCCCCAGTTGCTCTGTTCTCGGTGTTGACGCAGTCCTCTATACTTAGTAGTCCTTCTCCCTCCTTCCTTTCGTGTTATGTGTAGTCTGTCCGTATTTGCTCTTGGGTGTAGTGCTTTGTGTATTGTCATATGTTTCCTGGTTTTCTGATCTATGCTGCGGAGTTCTGCCTTCGTCCTGATCGTGTCCTTCATCTCTTGGTGTTTTATATCCCCTCCTTCCATTATTCCCAGGTATTTGTATCCTGTCTCATCTATGTGTTTGATGTTGCTCCATCTGGTAGCTTTATCCCTTCAGTTCTCGTTACTTTGCCTTTTTGTATGTTGACTAAGGCGCATTTTTCTATTCCAAACTCCATCCTGATGTCCCCAGATACAATCCTTACAGTCTGGATTAGGGTATCTATTTCCTTGATGCTCTTACCATACAGCTTGATGTCGTCCATGAACATCAGATGGTTGATTCTGTTGCCTCTTTTCTTGTGTTGGTACCAGACATCCATCTTCTGTAGTACTTTTGTCATGGGAATCATGGCTACTACGAAGAGTAGTGGGGACAGTGAGTCGCCCTGGAAGATCCCTCTCCGATATTAACCTCTGCTAGAACTATTCCAGAGCTTGTAAGTATTGTATTCCAGTTTGCGCATTGTATTTTTGAGGAAGCTGATGGTGTTTTCCTCTGCCCCATATATTTTCAGGCATTCTATTAGCCATGTGTGTGGTATCATGTCGAAGGCTTTCTTATAGTCTATCCATGCTTAGGTTGGTTTTCCTTCTCCTACTGTTCTTCATTACCATTTTGTCTATCAGGAGCTGGTCTTTTGTGCCCCTACACTTCCTTCTGCAGCCTTTCTGTTGGTGGGGGATGGTGTTTGTCTCTCTAGGTAATTGTATAGCCTTTCACTGATAATACCTGTTAGTAACTTCCACATTATTGGTAGGCAGGTGATAGGCCTGTAGTTACTGGCTATATTTCCCTTACTCTTGTCTTTTTGTACTAAGGATGTTCTTCCTGTGGTCATCCATTTGGGTGCATGGTGATTTGAGATACAATGCTGGAGTTTGTTCTGCTATTCGTGGGTGTAGGGCCTTGAAATTTTTGAGCCAGTATCCATGGACTTCATCGGGACCTGGGGCTTTCCAGTTTGGCATTTTCTTTAGTTGGTGTCTGACTGTGTCTGTCGTAATCTCTGTAAATCTTTTTTTTTATTCTCCCTGTTTCTTCTTCCTTGACTTCCTGGAGCCATGTTGCATGTTTGTTGTGTGATACCGGATTGCTCCATATGTTTTCCCAGAGTCTCTTACTTGGTTCGGCTTCAGGAATTTCTTGGTGGTTGTCTTCCCCTCTCGTTTGGCTGTATAGTCCCTTTTGGTTTGGTTCCGAATAGTTTGTTCTGTTGGTATCCCTTATTCCTTTTTTCTGCCATCTCTTTCAGTTTACTCAAGTCAGATCTCATCACCATGATTTGCTTTTCCAGGCGCCTTTTCCAAGGAGGTTGCTGTTTTGGTTTTTTTTTGTTTTTTGGTTGGTTGTGCTGGTGGTGTTTGGGGTGTTCGAATCCCCATCAGTTCTGCTACTAATCTTGCTCCTGCATATACCAAGTTATTTGTTTCTGTGATACTGGTGGTGTGTATTATGCCCATTATTTCATTGACCTCACTTGTTTTCTCCCTTAATTTCTTGGTGTTGTAGGCTTTCATGGAGGGGATCTTTGTTCTCTCTGTATCTGGATCCATCCATTGTCTAATCTTTTCTACCCATTTCGTCCTCTCTGTTACTTCGTCGGTGTTTCTTCGTGTGTCGTTGTTTGATACCTCATCCTCCCTGTCGTCTTCTGTGGCATCGTCTCTCAGTTCGTCTTCGTGTCGTGTGACATTTCCCTTTCCAGTTCTTCTCTTTCTGTTGGGAGAGCCAGTTGTTTTTCTTTATGTTCCTTACTTGGTCTGCCAGCCTCTGCTCTGTTTGACCAATCTTCTTCGTCGGGTTGCTTCTGATGTAGCATCTCCATATTTCCTTATTTACTTCTCTTGTCCAATTCTTCCTTTTTGCTTCTGTAGCTCCAATCTCAGGTTGTTGATTACTTTCGTTGTGGTGATCAGTTGCTGGATGACGACCTCCAAGTACCTGACCGTCTTCCCCTTCAATTGGGTTGAATACCTGGGTGCCGGACGAAGCTCCTCTGTTGCCAGATGTTCCATTTACGTCGTTGTCGTTTATTCCTTCATTTCTTTCCATCATTGCTGAGTTTTGCTATTTAACCCATAGCTGGACCCTACCCCATCAGGGATAGGTACTCATTTACAGCTGAGTAGACTGGGGAAATTATGGTAAAGATCCTTTCCCAAGGAATCAATGCCGAGGAGAGCGGTCACCCATCCAACGACTGACCAGCCCCAATGTTGCTTAACTTGACTTAAGTCCATTGAGGACCTAACCCACTCCTCCACGGCGCCACATTATTATTATTATTATTATTATTATTATTATTATTATTATTATTATTATTATTATTATTATCATCATCAAAATAGTTGTCCCAGACCACTAAACAGGATTTTTTTATTTATTAATAAAATTTTGGCTTTATATGCTGTCAATTAAACTACAGTTTTGAGACAATTCTAATCGCAAATGTCGACGTTTCTGAAACTTGAGTTTCTAACATGCCCTGCCGTTTATTTAACTCAATAACAAACAATGCTACTTAATAAAGGACTCTATGTTTGTATGGTGTTTTTACGTTGCCTGGAACCAGTGGTTATTCAGCGACGGGACCAACGGCTTTTTACCTTACTTCCGACCCGGACCACGTCGATAGTGAACTTCCATCACCAGAAATACACATCTCTTATAACCTCAATGGAATGCCCGAGAATCGAACTAGCGGCCACCAAGGTCTGCGTTAGGCCAAGACCATAACGATCACGTCACTGAGGCCTCAATTCCTCGTTGGACGAGTGGTTTTCGCGCTCGGCTACCAATCCGGTGGTCCTAAGTTCGATTCTCGGCTCGGCCAACGTGGAATCAGAGGAATTTATTTATGGTGATAGAAATACATTCCTTGATATAATGTGGTTCGGATCCCACAATAAGCTGTAGGCCCCGTTACTAAGTGACCAATTGGTTCTTAGCCACGTAAAAATATCTAATCCTTCGGGCCAGTGGTCTGGTTAAACTAAGATATACTTCACTTTTTACCGCCACTAAGGCGCTTAAAGGACCCTACGAAGCATATGGCTATAAAATGAATCACCTTCATGGCCGAGAGTATAAGCGATAACCAGAAGAAGAAGGGTTTCAAACAGTGTGTGTGTGTGTGTGTGTGTGTGTGTGGTCCCCTCGAGCGCCTCTTTAACTCAATATGCAGTCTCATGTGCCGGAGGAGATGAAGATGCAGATGAAGATGCAACACGGAATACCAATTAGGCTCCTTCCATTACCTTGCAGTCTTTCATCTCCGCCGTCTCCGCCCGGATGCTGAATTCGAAAAGAGATCCTTCTTGGTGATTAGTTCAGCCTCGAGTTTAACCTTGTTTGCATTCCTTCCAGGAGGATACTAAGAGGAAACTGACTAATTGTCCGGATGGTTTTCATATCTGAGGTAAAGTGGAAATAAACTGTACTTATACAGTAAATAATATTCGGTTTAGATAAAACTATCTGAATGATATAGCATAGACAAGACTTGCATGGCGATTTTCTATGACAAACTCTGAAGATATATATATATATATATAATATATATATATATATATATATATATATATATATATATAGTATATATATATATATCTTAAGGTACCTTTTGATTTTGTCATAGAAAATCGCCATAAAATTTTTCTCTATGCGACATCATTTGGACAGCTTTTCTAAAATAAACATTATTTATCTACTTATAAGTACTTTTTTTGGTATGTATGTCTACATACGTATATTCATGTATAATGTATATGTATGTATGTATGATATATATATATATATTTGATATATATATATATATATATATATATATATATATATATATATATATATATATATATATATATATATATATATATACCTTTTAACATCAAGTTCACCATACCCTGGCAATGACCTATACCAAGGGTCACTATAACAGAAAAATAAAAATGCCCCGATTCCTTGGAGGGGAACATGAGCACTTTGGTGCGAGTAATGCCCGAGGTATAGCGAATTCGATATCGAATATTTGTAGCTTAATAATGATTTAATATTTGTGAATTTTCCGCTTTAGAGTTAAAGTTGCCATACCTCTGTGTGAATTGACAGTCAACTGACAACCGTGATTTTATAGGTGGACATTTGGATTTTTTTTTTTTTTTTTAATGAAATGTGATCGAAAGATTCCAACCCCTAAAAAAGGGACAGTCTTGAATTCCTTCATGTTTAATGGAAAAGAAAAAATATATAATAGAAGGAACTTCTTGCAGAACAAAGACTTCAGAGGAACGTTTTTTTTCCAGCTCGGAAAGGCTATGACATATATCACGGCGTTATTGGCTAATGTTTTTCCTGCTGTTCTGTCCAAAGGTGCTCGTTAGCGCTTGCTAAAACGTAACCTGCTTTTGCCAGGTGTCGTGTTTCCTCTTCTAAATCATGTGGGAATGAACTTTGAACCACGTCGTTTATTTCTTGTGGTGTTTACGTCTTAGGAAGATTTTTTTCTACTTTAAGTACTGTGTATTTAATTTTTCCATATATGTTACAATGTCCTTTAATGTCCAATTCGCTCAACCTCGGAATTAATATATTTTCATATATGTTAAGATAAAGGGAATTTTTAGTTGATAATAATTTCGTCCTCTCGTGGATTCGAACCAGCGGACGAAATTATTGTGAACTAAAAAATTCCCCTTCGTGTTAACATATATGAAAATATATTTATTCTGAGGTAGAGCGAATCGGATATTAAAGGACACAAATATATATATACTATATATATATATATATATATATATATATATAATATATATATATATATATATATACACACACACACACACACACACACACACATATATATAATATATATATATATATATATATATATATATATATATATATATATATATATAATGTATATGTACTTGCGAATATCCAAGCCATAAGGAGACTTTCTCTCCCCATAGTTGTGGTCCCCAAAAAGTAGACTAACACTGGATACAGGATTCATTTCAGCTCCAGATAGAATTTAAATTTGAGGTGAGAGCAAGAAAGAAGGAGATAGGAAGGGAATCGAAGCCCAGATAGAACTCTTGTTAGATCCAATTGACGAATGAAATCCTACAATGGATGAAGGAGAAAAGAGAATAGCCGAAACCCCAATGAGACTGGAAAATCAAATTTATTCTCCAAAAGGGGAAGAAGGGTACGTAAATATGCCAAAAAGACGTGCTTACCTTTCGGGAGAGGGGTAACGATATAAAAATATGCAGAAAGACGTGCCGTTCTTCCACGTACCTTTCGGGAGAGGGTAACGACATGAATATATGCAGAAAGTCATGCCGTTCTTGCACGTAACTTTCGGAAGAGGGTAACGATATGAATATATGCAGAAAGTCATGCCGTTCTTGCACGCAACTTTCGGAAGAGGGTAACGATATGCAATTATGCAAAAAAACACATGATTTCCTTATCACGTAACTTTCAAGAGACGGTAACGATATGAAAATATGCAAAAAAGACATATCCTTCTTGCACGTACCTATCGGGAGAGCGTAACGATATGAGAGATATAATTTTCGTGCATGTAGAGCCAAGTTAGACGACTAATCTAGCCCCAACGTGTGAAAATTATACGAGTTAAAGACATATTAATGCCCATACCAAATCAGCAAGGATAAATGAAACAAGAGATTTTTCCTATTAAATTGCAATACCAATTTGACGGAAATCAATAAAAATACGATAGGACCTCATCACTCTTTATATGACAGGGTCTATTCTGTTATAGCCTCAGCAATGGTTACCCAACGACGACAAAACTAATATGGTACATATTAGTTTTGTCGTCGTACTAATCGGCTGACAGAGACCAAAGCCATTAAGCCAATGCTAAAGAGAAAATTGCCAAATGCAAATAAAATGAATTGAAACTTTTGCAGCCCTATCTACATACTGTATAAACCGGGAAGGGGTCACGGCTTCAAGGATACAAACGGGCAATACTTCAAAACTTACAACATGAATTAATAGTTTTTATATATATATTATATATATATATATATATATATATATATATATATATATATGAATTTTTATCATATCACCGAGATTTATATACTACATGCATTAAGCTACAAATGTCCTTTAATATCCAAATTCGGTTAACATATCTGAAAATATATAAATTCCGAGGTAGAGCTATTGGATATCATGACATTTGTAGCTTAGAGTGTGTGTATATATATATATTTATATATATATATATATATATATAATATTAATGTTATATATATTATATATAGATATATATATATATATGAATATGTATCGGAAGAGGACTTTCAAATTACAATAAACTTCCCTTTTAAGCTATGATAACCTTCAGCTTCTTATCTTTT
Source organism: Macrobrachium nipponense (assembly GCF_015104395.2). Taxonomy (NCBI): domain Eukaryota; kingdom Metazoa; phylum Arthropoda; class Malacostraca; order Decapoda; family Palaemonidae; genus Macrobrachium; species Macrobrachium nipponense. The sequence continues at coordinate 2,612,276 of NC_087202.1, read as the reverse complement.
TATCTTTCCAGTCACTTGAAAAAAAAACTATCATCAAATAGTAGCCATGGGAATGATGACTTATATATTATAGTATAATAATTTTTTTTGATCTATCACAATCCTCAAATTCGACTGGATGTATTTATAGTGTGGGGTTCCGGGTTGCATCCTGCCTCCTTAGGAGTCCATCACTCATATATTATTTTTTTTTCTCTATCACAGTCCTCTTAATTCGACTGGGTGGTATTTATAGAGTGGGGTTCCGGGTTGCATCCTGCCTCCTTAGGAGTCCATCACTCTTCTTACTATGTGCGCCGTTTCTAGGATCACACTCTTCTGCATCAGTCCTGGAGCTACTTCAGCCTCTAGTTTTTCCAGATTCCTTTTCAGGGATCTTGGGATCGTGCCTAGTGTTCCTATGATTATGGGTACAATTTCCACTGGCATATCCCATATCCTTCTTATTTCTATTTTCAGGTCTTGATACTTATCCATTTTTTCCCTCTCTTTCTCTTCAACTCTGGTGTCCCATGGTATTGTGACTTCAATGAGTGATACTTTCTTCTTGATTTTGTCAGTCAACGCACCTCTGGTCTATTTGCAACTATCACCCTATCTGTTCTGATACCATAGTCCCAGAGGATCTTTGCCTTCAGGTTGGTGTTCGTACCACTTACTACTGCAAGGTAGCTGGTGTTTCTTGCACAGGATCAAAGTGGAGGGCTTTTGCTACGGAATCATGCCTCTTTTTGTACTGGTTCTGTGCAAGTGCCGGACATTCGCTTGCTATGTGGTTTATGGTTTCATTTTTCGTATTGCACTTCCTACATATGGGAGATATGTTATTTCCATCTATCGTTCTTTGGACATATCTGGTTCTTAGGGCCTGATCTTGTGCCTCTGTTATCATTCCTTCAGTTTCCTTCTTGAGCTCTCCCCTCCAGTAGCCAATTGCCATGGTGCATCGCTGGTATAGTTTTTTAGTCTGTTTCATGTATTGTCGTGCATGTGTTGTATGTCATTCCTCTGTTCTGCTTGTCTTTTTCACTGTCTCTGTATATTTCTGAGTCTTCGTACTACTCTTATCAGTCCTTCTTCCCATCACTCTGAGCCACTCGTCTTGCACTGGTCTTCATATATTGCCCCTAGTACTCTGTTCTCGATGTTGACGCAGTCCTCTATGCTTAGTAGTCCCCTCCTCCTTCCTTTCGTGTTATGTATAGTCTGTCCGTATTTGCTCTTGGGTGTAGTGCTTTGTGTATTGTCATATGTTTCCTCGTTTTCTGGTCTATGCTGCGAAGTTCTGCCTTCGGCCATTCCACTATTCCTGCGCTGTGTCTGATTACTGGCACTTCTCATGTGTTTATGGCTTTTATCATATTTCCGGCGTTGAGTTTTGACTTGAGTATCGCCTTGAGTCTCTGCATATATTATTATTATTATTATTATTATTATTATTATTATTATTATTATTATTATTATTATTATTATTGTATGCTGGAAGTAAACCCTCTTTTAAACATGTTTTATTAAAAGTAATTGCTGCCTCAGCTGCATTAATTTTATACAGGTTCTTCTCTCATTTTTCTAATTATTGCTTTTATCATTGTTGCTTAAACTGGTGAGCAACGCACCGAAGGTTGACATATCTCAGTTAGGTAGAACGATTGGATTTTTATTGGTAAAAATTTCAGTTGGGTAGTCAAATTATCGGGCATATCCCGTAGAGTTTATTACAATATGAATTGATGTTAAATTCTATTTCTTTTCTATTCTTCTATTCCTTTCCGGACGTTTCGTCTGAATAAACCTCAGACATCCTCTTGGGCGGAGGTAGTGAAGGACTGAAGTGAGAAGGTTGTTGTTGTTGTTGTTGTTGAAGATTAAGCTGGCCTTATGCCAGCACGGGCTTTAGCTAATGTAGCAGCCCGTAGGTCATTTATTTGAATTTTTTCAGGTGGTTATGGTGATTTTAAGGATATGTGGCGAATCTTTATTCATGATATCAATGGTATATGCAGATGTGATGGTATGATTTGCAATGGAAATAAAAGGTGAACAGGCAAGGTTACAAACCCCTTTAAACCCTAAGGTACCCATTAGTAGAAGATAAAGATCGATAGTAGCGAGTCCTGGCGAGTCAGAGATAGCCAGTAAGGAAAACAAAAAATTTATAGTCGTAGAAAAACAGGGAAAAAAAAGCACATTAATCTACGGAGTTCAAGTACCATATTTCACTTTACGATAATAGAAAAGAGAGTGCTGATCGTTAGTAATAGAGATTCGGCGAAGAGAAAAACGAAATATTATAAGTTTAGAGAAAGCAAAACAAAAGTAAACAAAACAGCTTAAGCGGTAGTTAGAGTGACAGTTGAAATATTCGGTCGTTAGACGTGAGGCGGCCGAAAAACGGAGGGGAAAGGAGGATTATTAGTAGTAGAAAAAGCAGTTAATGCTATAAACAGCACTTTTCGTGAAAACGGCGGCATTTATTCCTGTGTCTTGAATCTATGCTCTTCCGTGAGGAGATCATCTGGAAGACTGATTTCTAGGTCCAACATGTCGTGGACGAGCTCAGAGAACAGTTGATGATCATTGCTGTTGTCATTGTTGTAGATGGCTCTGTGTAAAAATTCAATAAACTCTTCGTAGGTCAGCAGGAACTTTCTCTTTTGGTATTTCCCTACGAGGATGAAGACATTTCCAACACAGCTGTCCTCTCTTGTCTACGATCTCTGTCTGTGTTCCTGCTTCGTTGTACACAACTGGAGCTACAGCCGATACCTCGGTCTGCATATCTTCAACTGCTGTGTCTTCTTCTGTTTGGGTTCCTGCTTCGACACGAGCAGGAATCGGCTTCGTCGGCGGTGCGGGGGTTGGGGGGATGAACTGAGGGTTGGAGGAATAAACCTTAGGGGATCGGGGGGTTGGAAGGGGTTTGGGAGCTGGAGGTTGGAGGGAAGGAAAGGATGAGGGATTGGGGATGTAGTGACGGGGTTTTTGTGCAGGGGAACGATGAGTTTGTGGAGGAGGTGGAAGATTCGTTCTTGGGTCTATTCTCGGTTCGCTTGGTGGTTGTCTTGGGGCGATGGCTGTCGTTCTCGAGGTCTTGCAGGCGGTGGGGATATGCCCTTTATTCTCCAGATTTTTCTCCAGTCTGACAGGGCATCCCTTAAACCAGGCATGGTGTGACTGGTGACAGTTTGGGCATCGGGCAACAGTGTGGCCCTTTGCTTTAAATTTGGTGAGGCAAACGTCTGTCTCATGCCTCTGGCTGCAGATTCCACAAATGTGCCGGCCGTGCATTCCCTCCTGTGATGCCCAAACCTCTGGCACTTGAAACACCTGAGAGGTTCGGGGATGAAGGCTTCGGTCTTGTAGG
>NC_087202.1:2607339-2608412 GCF_015104395.2 Macrobrachium nipponense | reverse complement strand
CTGCCTCCCAAATATTTTGAGTACAGTAAGGTGACCCCTGGGTAAATAATGACCTTTTCCGGAGCGTTATATTTGCCTCGTCACACGAGTGACGCCAGAACGTTCGCTGGAATGTGAGACGACAACGCTCGGGAGAAAATAAAGAAGATCTCTCGCAGAAGCTTAATTGCATTTCTTCTGTCGACGTACTTTCTAAAAGTGGGCTTTGAATTCTCGGCGGATGTAATGCAAAACCGCTGACGTTGAAAGTTGTTCATTCATTGCTTGTTTGTTTATATGTTCACAATACAATTACGTTGCATTTCTTGTTGCCTGCTTTAGGTACTGAACATATGGCACGCGCTCTCTCTCTCTCTCGTTTACAAGAAAAGCTTTCTTTTTCTTTTTTTATTTATTGTTCGGGGATATTTTGATGTACCATGCGTGTTAGTCAGTTCTCTCTCTCTCTCTCATGACAAGGTAAAGTTACATAAAAATAAAATAATTAAAAACTACATCACTGGTTTATAAGACGGATCATACTCATTAAGTATATGATTATACAGTTCACTTCATATAGGATTCATTCGTGGTTTCTTTTCTTGAATAAATGTGAAAGAATTTAATTCATTTGGATGAAAAGAAAAACATTTGTAAATGCCTGCATTTAACGATAACTTGTATTAAAACGTCTGCAGTCAATCACCAATGCGAATAATCTAAAAAAAAGATTTGGTTTAAAAAAATTATAATATATATCAATTGCGATTCTAATAAAGAATCATTCATGACTCTCATTAATCATTTATAACTAAAACCACTAATATATACAGGTGTACAATTAATGATTAACGACAATAAGATCTTTCTGATTATTGATAGATTATCCAATATTATGCAATGAATCTGGTATCAAATTCAAAGTCTTATGATATATTATCAAATAATTATTTTTTACGAAAATAGACCAAACATATTTTAATGCATAGAATTTTTGAGTGATGACAGAAGCTTTCGAATGGTACAGAATTTTACAATGATTTTGCTTAAATGATAGAATAGCATGGAATATAGAGTTGAGGCCAAACACCAAA
>NC_087202.1:2577339-2602339 GCF_015104395.2 Macrobrachium nipponense | reverse complement strand
AAGTTCAAGGTTTTAAAATAAGTTCATGACTAAAACATAAGTTCAGGACTTTTAAACATAGTAAGCTCAGGACTTTAAAACATATCTTTGGGAATTTTAATTTAAAACATAAGTTCAGGACTTTAAAACATAACTTCAAGAATTTAAAACATAACTTCAGGACATTAAAACATAAGTCCAGGACTTTAATACATAAGTTAGAGATTTTAAAACTTAAGTTTAGGACTTTAAAACATAAGCTCAAGATTTTAAAACATAAGTTCAGGACATTAAAACAAAACTTCAGGATTTTAAAACATAGATTAGCTCCTTAAAACAACTTCAAGACTTCAAAACATAAGTTCAGGATTTTAAAACATAAGTTCAGGATTTAGTTCATGACTTTAAAACATAAGTTCAGGATTTAGTTCATGACTTTAAAACATAAGTTCATGACTTTAAAGCATAAGTTCTAGACTTGAAAACATGAGTTCAGGAACGTAGCCTCGAAAGATCACAAGAAAGTAACGAATCCGGAAAGGAAACGGACCGAAGCCAAAGTGAAAAAAAGAAAACCCCTGGAAGCTAACAGCCGTGAGCTGATCCTGGCTATATGGAAAGTGTCGAGCTGTCATTGAGAAAACGAGCTCCTGGTTCTGTTGGGGCCTTGTTGGCAATTTTGGCAAAAATGTTGCGATATATATTTTGCTCCCTTTCCTGGAATCTGAGCGTTAAATTGCTTTACTTCAGGAGGAGTTTCCCTTGGTGTTTGAATATAATAATAATAATAATAATAATAATAATAATAATAATAATAATAATAATAATATAATAATAATAATTATATTATTATTATTATTATTATTACTTATTATATATAATAATAATAATAATAATAATATTATTATTATTATTATTATTATTATTTTATTATATTATATAATAATAATAATAATAATAATAATAACAACAATAATAATAATATGCTGGAAACAGACCTTCTTTCAAACATGTTTTATTGAAAATAGTGGCAGAATTTGCAAATTGTTTTTATACAAAATTCTCTCAATTCTTTATCACTATGCCTATATCAAAGTATATTTTATCATTATCCCTCTATTCATCACTATGCTTCTATCAAGATATATTTTATCATTATGCCTCTATATATTTAGTTATATTTTATCATCTCATAAAAAGAATGCCCAATCTGACTTCATTCCTGCTGAAGAAAGCAGATAAGAATGTTGCCTTTACATGCACGAAATGCATAATATGAAATGCATGCCATAATCAATATCAAATTAGCATTCAAGAGTAACCGAAAAGAAAACGTCTCTTGTATTAAAAATTATCAAATAAAAAGAACAAAGAAACCTTAACAAATCCATAATAATGATATAAGCATGTTGACACCATTTCACGCTTCAAATATTCTCAATAGTTACAAGGAGTTACAGGGATTAGGATGTCTCAGAGACTTGTTAGTCCATCCTAAGAGGAGATATCGTGTGCTCACTTATCTCTAGAAGCAGGTTTTACTGGAAGTAGTTTTTTAAAGAAACACGTCACTGAACTGGAATAAGGTTGTCTTATATCAATAACGATTTCCCATAAGAAACATTGTACTTTAAAACAAATAAAGAAAAAAATAAAAAAGCGTTCCAAGGCACAGTGATCCTTTTTTCGATTTGTAGAGCGTGAATAATTGGGATCTGCTCCTCTAAAATGTAAAGTGCGGCGATGCGTCAACTTCGTTAACTTTGAAAGGCAGAGCATTGATTGATCGATGAATGACATACTGGCGGCGGGTGGAATTTTTGGCACGGAAGGGGATTATATAGATGGCACGCTTACTAACGTGTACGCATGCACAACAGCGCTGTTCAACGGCCTTCTATTAATTGGATAACTAACAGCTGGTGATTGGAATCGGATATGAACAGTAAACTTTGAGTCCTTACGGAAAGGGGAGCTCAGAGAGAGAGAGAGAGAGAGAGAGAAGAGACGAGAGAGAGAAAGAGGAGAGAGAGAGATAGAGAGAGAAGAGAGAGAGTGAGTTACAACGATTAGAATGTCTCAAAGACTTGTTAGCCCATCCTAAGAGGAGACATCGTGTGCTCACTTATCTCTAGAAAGCAGGTTTTATTGTTCATTCACAGTGTCCTCTAATGATTTTGTCTAGCTTTCATTTGAAGAGAGAGAGAGAGAGAGAGAGAGAGGTGGTTCGTAGATGGATAAAGAGCTTTCAGTGCGTGAAGGGCACGCAGGCAAGTATATATTAAACAAAATAAAATTGATACCCAACTTCCAGTGGTGGCATTACCACCACACATAAGTGATGGTTTAGTTGTGAAAGGAAAAAACAACTTATGTTTTTTAAATCTCTCCCAGAATCTCACAGTATTCATTAATGCACGGCACTAATAAATGGTATCCATACCTGGTATTGAAAGTCACCGTTGTGTATGTATATATATTTTTCGTGGACTTGAATATTTATCCAAAGTGAGTCTGTCTTGTGCAAGATTATTTCATATAATGTAAATAATAAAAATGTATTCCTCTAGCTTTGTAAGTCTATTATAATATTTAGGCAATAAAGTAATAAAATATGTGGAAAATATTCAAAATTAGCCAAGTGCTGGGTTGACAACCACTGGAAGTGCAGAACCCGAATTTGAGAACCATATATGTGCTGCAGATTCCATATAAAATCACAGTGTCTCTTGATAGCCAACAGCTTTATCTTCATGCATAGAGAGGATGGTGAGTATTTAATGAAGGAACCACAAATAGGGTCATTAGATTATCAGGAAAACTTATTTTCAATAGTAAAAAGTTCCAGATGGTAAAACCTTATGTACGTATATTCATCATCATCGTCACATTATTATTATTAGTATTATTATTTTGGTAGAAGACCCTCTTTTAGGCAAATACTGTTAAAAAGGATGGCAGAATTAAGCGAGTTGATTTTATATATTGTTTTTTCTATTTTCCTTACAATTCGCTTCTCAGGCTCAGCGATGTTTCTGAGTAACTGGCCAATATTCATATTGGGAATTTTCCAAAATTGTAAATGCTGAAGGAATCTTTTATTTAGAACAGGATATCAGGTCCAGGTCAAGCAGGGGTCGTCGTCAGTGCCGGTATTATTCCGTAAGCGTAGTTCAGTTCGGGCCAGGGTCGTCTTCGGATTAAGGGCTGGTGTTGGTGCTGGTATAGCTGGTATTACGTGACGTTTCGACCTTCTCGTAGGTCATCTTCGGACGAGTCGATTGAAGAGACTGTAGCAAGAAAGTTGTTGTTGTTGTTGTTGTTGTTGGAGTATTAAGCTGGCTTTATGCCAGCACGGGCTTTAGCTAATGTAGCAGCCCGTAGGTCATTTGAATTATTTTTAGGTGCATTGGTGATTTAAGGATATGGGGCGATCTTTTTATTTATGATTTCTATGGAATGTGCAGGTGGAATGGTATGGATTCAAAGGTGAAAGGAAAAGTGAATAGGCAAGGTTACAAACCCCTTTATTTAAACCCTAAGGTACCCATTAGTAGAAGATAAAGATCGATAGTAGCGAGTCCTGGCGAGTCAGAGATAGCCAGTAATGAAATCGAAAAATTTATAGTCGTAGAAAAACGGAAAAAAAAGTGCAACTCTATGGAGTTCAAGTACCATATTTCCCTTTACGATAATGAAAAAAGCAGATATCGCCGATCGTTTAGCAATAGGGAACGACGAAGGAAAAACGAAATATTATCAGTTTTAGAAACAGGATAACAAAAATAAGCGACAGCTTAAGCGGTAGTTAGAGTGACAGTTGAAATATTCGGTCGTTAGACGTGAGGCGGCCGAAAAACGGAGGGGAAAGGAGGATTGTTTAGTAAAAGAAAAAGCAGTTAATGCTATAAACAGCACTTTTCATGTAGCGGCGATCTTTATGTTTGAGATCTGTATCTAAAATCTTCTAACAGGAGGTCATCTGGGAGACTGATCTCTAGGTCCAACAGAGCGTGGACGAGCTCAGAGAACAGCTGATGACCACTGCCCTACGTCCGTTCGTTAAAGATGGCTCTATTTAAAAATGCCTCAAACTCCTCGTAGGTCAGCAGGAACTTTCTGATTTGATATTCTCCTACGAGGAAGTATTCGTTTCCGACGTTTGCAGTTCTATATTCTTGTTTGCAGGTCTGAGTTTCGCTGTTATCCTTAGCTACAAACTCCTCTGTTTGTGTTCCTGCTTCTTTATACAAAACAGGAGCTACAGTCTCGATCTGCATTTCTTCTTCAACTGAGTCTTCTGTCTGGGTTCCTGCTTCGGCACGAGCAGGAATCGACGTCTTCGGCGATGCAGAGGTTAGGGGGGTAACCTGAGGGGTTGGGGGAGTAGGGGGAGGAGGTAGAGGGGCTGGAGTTTGGCGATACGGAGAGGATGAGGGGGTGGGGATGTAGTGCCGGGATTGAGGAGGTTGGGAGGAAGGTTGGGTGGTTTGTGGTACAGGAGGTAGGTTCGTTCTAGGATCGAACCTGGGGTTGCTGGGAGGTTTCCTGTCGGTGATGGATGCCGAGGTCTTGCAGTGGAGGAGGGATGCCCTTCGCCTTCCAAATCCTCTGCAGTCTGACTGGGCATCCCTTAAACCAAGCATGATGTTGCTGGCTGCAGTTAGGGCATCGGGCAACTGTGTGGCCCTTTTCCTTGTATTTTTTCAAGCACACTTCTGTTTCATGTTTTGCACTACACACTCCACAGATGTGTTCTGCTTTACATTCGTTTTTGTGATGTCCAAACCTCTGACACTTGAAGCATCTCAGAGGCTCTGGTATGAAGGCTTCGGTCTCATATGTGCCTAGAATTCCAAGGCTGACCCTGGCCGGAACGGAATTTGGCCCTTGAAAGTAGCTTCGATCTTGAGAGTCTCCTGTCCATCTTTGGCAGTACATCTCTTGGCTTCCATGATGTTGGGAACCTCGAGAACTCTATCGATCGTGATATATTTGGGGACTTTGCAAATCATCCCTTTGTTAATTTTTGAAGCAGGATCAAGTAGCAGGCATAGGTTGTCCTTCTTGAGTAGTTCCACAGCTTTCTGGTCCTTGGGAGTAATTATAAACTCCCCCCTTAAGTTTGGTCTAGCTGTGAGGTTTGCATCAGGATATTTTTTCTCGAGGGCCCTGACTGCAGCATATGAAGTCTGGCCCTCGATAACAACAGCTTTGAACTTGGGAAGTGCCGGAAATTCTGCAAAACTCGCCGTATTCGGTGCCGATGTCGTAGGGAGCTGGTTGTTATCTGTCGAAATCGGTGGTACAATCTTCTTCTGTTTCTTCTTCTTCTTCTTCCTTACTGTGGCGAAGCCTTGCTCGTCCTCCAAGGGCGGGTCCTCCCTGGGATTACCGGGCGAAAGGGGTCTCTTAGAGGCCATGCTTGTCAAAATTAAAGGTTTAAATTGACGAGAGTTACGTAACGCGCCTGTGCAAGAAATTACGTAACTGATGATGATGCAACAAGAAAGTTTGCGGAACGGTATTTATAGCGGCACGGACCTAGAGTTGCATTCTCATTGGTCGGGCCGGTCTTGGGCGAAGCCGTGGATCTCGCCTCGAAGGTCTTGGGGATTCTCTTGTGCGAGCGCCACAGTGGTGTGCCTGGGGATGAACGTCAGGAATTCCGTCTGTAGCAGGAATCGTATCATCCTGTGGAGGCTCCTGATTATCTGGCATCGTCGGGGGGTCGCTCGCTGCTCTCCGGGCGGCGGTGGGAAGGAGAAACGTTTCTTGAGTTATATTATTATTATTATTATTATTATTATTATTATTATTATTCTTTATCACTGTCCTCCAATTCGACTGGGTGGCATTTTTATAGTGTGGGGTTCATCCTGCCTCCTTAGGAGTCCATCACTCTTCTTACTATGTGCGCCGTTTCTAGGATCGCACTCTTCTGCATGAGTCCTGGAGCTACTTCAGCCTCTAGTTTTTCCAGATTCTTTTTTAAGGATCTTGGGAACGTGCCTAGTGTTCCTATGATTATGGGTACGATTTCCACTGGCATATCCCATATCCTTCTTATTTCTATTTTCAGGTCTTGATACTTATGCATTTTTTCCCTTTCTTTCTCTTCAACTCTGGTGTCCCATGGTATTGAATCATCAATGAGTGATACTTTCTTCTTGATTTTGTCAATCAACGTCATGTCTGGTCTGTTTGCACGTATCACCCTATCTGTTCTGATACCATAGTCCCAGAGGATCTTTGCCTGATCGTTTTCTATCACTCCCTCAGGTTGGTGCTCGTACCACTTATTACTGCAAGGTAGCTGGCTTTTGCCACTGAATCATGCCTCTTTTAACACTGGTTCTGTGTAAGTGCCCGACATTCGCTTGCTATGTGGTTTATGGTCTCATTTTTCGTATTGCACTTCCTACATATGGAGGAGATGTTATTTCCGTCTTCTATCGTTTTTCTTTGGATATATCTGGTTCTTAGGGCCTGATCTTGTGCCGCTGTTATCATTCCTTCAGTTTCCTTCTTGAGCGCTCCTCTCTGTAACCACTGCCATATGTCATCGCTGGCCAGTTGCCTTTAAGGTTTTGTTGTGGTCATTCCCTCTGTTCTGTTTGTCATTCTCCTGTCTCTGTATATTTCTGGGTCTTCGTCTACTTTTATCAGTCCTTTTCTTCCATGCACTCTTAGCCACTCGTCTCCACTGGTTTTCAGATATTTGCCCCAGTGCTCTGTTCTCGATGTTGACGCAGTCTTCTATACTTAGTATCCTCTCCCTCCTTCCTTTCGTGTTATGTATAGTCTGTCCGTAGCTCTGCTCAAATAAGCCGGTCCATACCTTTAACCGAAAGAAAGTGAAATACATTTTGTTAATGTCAGGATTCAGGCGAAAATAGAAATATCCAATCAAGCAGCATATGACGTTTTGGCGCGAAATGTTTTAGAAGGATTTGGGGGAATCAAAGAGTCAGTGTTTGGTACATGTCACCTGCACGCTGTGAATTTTAGCTCGTGATCCGCCGAGCTCTGAAAGTTATTTGCCCTTTGACGCAGTTTAAAAACAAGAGGTCATCTGGTTATTTGAAAAAAAAAAAAAATAAACAAAAAACGTCTTCCTGTTGCCTATGGTGCACTAGGAAGTTTTAACTCTGACTTCATCTATATTTCGGGCAATCGTTTGAGACTTAATAGACTGATTGATTGCATTACCCAACGTGCTTTTGAAATTTATCATCAATACATTGCAATTTCCTTGCAAGATTTCCCACAGGAAGTCCACTGCTTTCAAGCGCAGGCGCGATGTATTATTATATTAGATTCACATCAACCGTGCATCTGATGTCTAGGCCAGTCCTTACGACGCTCCTGATTGGCTGTTGATAAGATAGTCACAGGGCTGGAAACTCTCAGTCTCTCTCGAGAGAGTTCACATAGGCAGAATGTATGTTCCACCTCTCCTGAGAGATACTTTTGGAAGACTTATCTCTCAGGAGAGATGGAACATAGATCCTACCCATGTGAACTCTCTCGAGAGAGACTGAGAGTTTCAGCCCTGTGACTGGCTTATCAAAAGCCTATCAGGAGCGTCGTGAGGGACTGGCCTAGACATGAAATACACGTTCGATGTGAATCTACTATAGTGTATATATATATATATATATATATATATATATATATATATATATATATATATATATATATATATATTACACACACACACACACACACACATATATATATATATATATATATATATATATATATATATATATATATATATATAGCGTTTTACTCCCTAGCTACTGCTTCCTTATATATCTGTTGTGGTTATTTAAGTTTAACAACTTCAGTTCCTGACGAATCAAGACAGAGTTGTGTGGAGTTGTAATAATAAGGATAATCACAAAATATAACCAGCGCTTGGTGGAAAGGTAGTGAATTGTAGCTTTGTGTGTTGAAGCAAAAATAATGGCATATTATGAGTTTCTCCGTCGTTAAAATAAAAGTTGAGATTAGTTCAAAAATTTATGGGATCAAGAAGGTAAATGTCCAAGTTATCCGTGTTAAGTCATTAAATAAACGTTTTCCTAAACGTTGTTTTTTTTTAATTCAGCAAAAGGGTGACTTTGATGTTGAACACTGTATACATTGATTTCTAATTAAATCTTCAAAATATGATCCTGTGTCTTTATGGCTCCGTGTGTATTCCAGCATCATGTGAAATGAACATAGGTTATGAGGACTCTTAAAGTATGTCATGTTCGCCGTTCTGAATTAAAGGGGCACTTCAAGTTATCATTTTCGCAATAAGTATAGGGTGTCCATAAAGTCCCAGTACCATTACAGGTATTTATTGCTTGTAATGGTGCTGGGACTTTTTGGACACCCTGTATATTATATGGTATTTCAGCTATCCTCGGTATGAAGATGTAACTATCGTTGGTAAAGGTTAGGACAAATTATTTTAGGGTACTTTCGATTTTCGTAACATTTATTCAAATTTAAGAATACTGAGTTTTATTATAAAACTTCATCTTTATTATTATTATTTTATTTATTTATTATTATTATTATTAAATTATTATTTTATTATTATTATTATTATCATTATTATCATTCTTATTATTATTATTATTATTATTAAAAATAGTTGTACCAAACCACTGGGCAGATTAGCAGGTCTCACAGAGCTAGCCCAATAGGATTTGTTATTAATTATATTTGTAATTTTTGCTTTATATTCTGTCAATGAAACTACAATTTTGAGAAAACTTTTTAACTGAATTAATCGCAAATGTTGACCTCTCTGAAACTTGAGTTTCTAACATGCCCTGCCGTATATTTAACTCAATAACAAACAATGCTACTTAATAAAGGACTCTATGTTTGTTTGTATGGTATTTTTACGTTGCATGGAACCAGTGGTTATTCAGCGACGGGACCAACGGCTTTTTACGGGACTTCCGAACTTCTGTCACCAGTAATACACATGTCTTATCACCTCAATGGAATGCCCGAGAATCGAACTCGCGGCCACCGAGGTCTGCGGCAGGCCAACACCATACTGATCACGCCCTGAGGCGCTTAAAGGACTCTACGAAACATATGGCTATAAAACGGCTTTACGTGACTTACCGAACCACTTTGCTAGTGAACTTCTATCACCAGAAATACACATCTCTGACCCCTCAATGGAATGCCCGAGAATCGAACTCGCGTCAACCGAGGTCTGCGGAAGGCCAAGACCATACCGATCACGCCACAGAGGCGTTTAAAGGACCCTACGAAGCATATGGCTATAAAATGAATCATCTTCATGGCCGAGTGTATAAGCGATAACCAGAAGAAGAAGAAGGGTTTCAAACAGTGTGTGTGTGTGTGTGTGGTCCCCTCGAGCGCCTCTATAACTCAATATGCAGTCTCATGTGCCGGAGGAGATGAAGATGCAGATGAAGATGCAACGCGGAATACCTATTAGGCTCCTTCCATTACCTTGCAGTCTTTCATCTCCGCCGTCTCCGCCCGGATGCTGAATTCGAAAAGAGATCCTTCTTGGTGATTAGTTCAGCCTCGCGTTTAACCTTGTTTGCATTCCTTCCAGGAGGATACTAAGAGGAAACTAACTAATTGTCCGGATGGTTTTCATATCTAAGGGTAAGTGGAAAAAAAAACTGTACTTATACAATAAATTATATTCGGTTTAGATAAAATTGTCTGAATGATATATCATAGACAAGGCCTTCATGGGGATTTTCTATGACAAACTCTAAAGATATATATATATATATATATATATATATATATATATATATATATATATATATATATATATATATCTTTAGTTGTCTTTACAGTTTGTCATAGAAAATCACCATAAGAGTCATGTCTATGCTATGTCATTTAGACAGTTTTCTAAAATGAGTATTCTTTATTGTATAAGTATATTTTTTGGTATGTATGTATGTACATATACGTTTATATATGTATAAGTTGTGATATATCATATATATATATATATATATATATATATGGGTGTGTGTATATGTACATACACTTATACAAATGCACGATATTTTTTTGTTATCAAACAGCAAGACGCGAATATCTTTTAACATCGAGTTCACCATAACTTGGCAATGACCTATACCAAAGGGTCACTATAACTGATGAGTAAAAATGCCCCGGTTATATTGCCCGACTGGTCAAAGCCGACTGTTTATCGTTGCTTGGAGGGGAACATGAGCACTTATTAGTTATATAATTCACCTTTGGTGCGAGTGATGCCAGAGGTATAACGAATTCGATATCAAATGTTTGTGGCTTAATAATGGTTTAATATTTGTGAATATTTCCCATTTTAGAGTTAAGGTTGCCATACTTTTGTGTGAACTGACAATCAGCTGACAGCCGTGATTTTATAGGTTGTCATTTTGATTTTTTTTTTCTTTTTATGAAATGTGATAGACATTCCAACCCCTAAAAAAGGGACAGTCTTGAATTCCTTCGTGTTTAATGGAAAAGAAAAAAAAATATATACTTGGAAGTGATTATAATGGTGGTCATCTGGATGTGATATTTTTTTTTAATGAAATATGATCGACATTCCAAACCCCTTAAAAAGGGACAGTCTTGAATTATTTTGTGTTTAATAAAAAAGAAAAGAAAAATATACAATTGGAAGTGATTATAATGGTGGTCATCTGGATGGAATATTTTTTTTAATGAAATGTGATCGACATTCCAAACCCCTAAAAAAGGGACAGTCTTGAATTCCTTCGTGTTTAATAGAATATATATATATATATATATATATATATATAATATATATATATATATATATATATATATATATATATAATTGGAAGCGATTTTGATGGAGGTCATCTGGATGGAATATTTTTTTTAATGAAATATGATCGAAAATTCCAAACCCTAAAAAAGGGACAGTCTTGAATTCCTTCGTGTTTAATGGAAAAGAAGAAAAAAAAAAATATATATATATATATATCATATATATATATATATATATATAGATATAGATATATATATATATAATTGGAAGTGATTTTAATGGTGGTCATCTGGATGGTATATTTTTTTCAATGAAATGTGAATCGATACATTCCAATCCCTAAAAAAGGGACAGTCTTGAATTCCTTCGTGTTTAATGGAAAAGAATATATATATATATATATATATAATATATATATATATATATATATATATATATATATATACATAATTGAAACTTTTTTTAATGGTGGTCATCTGGATGTATATTAATAGGAAATGTGATCGATACATTCCAACCCCTAAAAAAGGGACAGTCTTGAATTCCTTCGTGTTTTATTGGAAAAGAAAAAAAATATAATAGAAGGAACTTCTCGCAGAGGAACTTTTTTTTTCCCGGCTCGGAAAGGCTATGACATATATCACGGCGTTATTGGTTAATGTTTTTCCTGCGGTTCAGTCCAAAGGTGCTCGTTAGCGCTTGCTAAAACGTAACCTGCTTTTGCCAGGTGTCGTGTTTCCTCTTCTAAATCATGTGGGAATGAACTTTGAACCACGTCGTTTATTTCTTGTGGAGTCTACGTCTTGGGAAGATTTTTTTTCTACTTTAAGTACTGTGTATTCAATTTTTCCATATATGCTACAAATGTCCTTTAATATCAAATTCGCTCTTCCTCGGAATTAATATATTTTCATATATGTTAAGGGAAGGGGAATTTTATAGTCGATAATAATTTCGTTCTCTCGTGGATTCGAACCAGCAGACGAAATTATTATAAACTAAAAAATTCCCCTTCGGTGACAGTGGAATGTTATAAAAAAAAAAAAAACTACGCGCAGTCTACAGCAAGCATAATTCACCTTTACCGTCTCTTAACCATAAGGATGAAAACTGGTATAGGAATGCTGAACCACATATATACATCTCACACTCTTGACATATATACAAGAACGAAAACCCTATTATAATTAGCAGACTTTCCCCCCGACTTAAATCCACAAATCGTGAAGTGAACAAACAAGAAAATTGCGCTATTGAGCAGATAAAATACACAATCGACCTCTCATAGCAAAAGCGAGGTTTCGAACGTATGAAATCTTGATGTTTTCAGCAACAAAGGAAACACAATACATTCACAGAAACAAAGGGTATACTTAGGGGAGAGGGTGAATTTACGAGTAACGCTGTTTGACAAAGAAAAGCCCCCTGTGTTTGCAATCGCCTTCACGCATTCTTAGTTTCTTTGTACCGAGATTAAAAGAATCCTTCAGAGGAACATTGATCAGTGATTTCATTGGTGTGACCAGCGTAGTTGAAAGTAAATTCATTCCAACGTGTTTGTACGTTTGTTTATGAAGATAGCGTCAGATCCAGTATATATATATATATATATATATATATATATATAATATATATATATATATAGTATATATATATATATAATTGTCATGTTAAATTAAGTTATTTCATTGTTTATAAATAAATTCGGCCCTCGGCAGGAGTAAATGCTAACTACCCTTTTCATAAGAGTTCTGTGATAACCTTCGCCCCCTCCGCCTTCGTTAATTAGTGAATGGCCATTAACTCTTTTGTTTACGTTTTTTTTCGAGTGTTTGGTCTTTGTTGAGAACCGTGGACGAGACTACTGCTGCCTGGAATGACAAGTTCGGACCCTACCTTGATCTCAGACGTGGATCCTAATTTAGCAGCCGTTGATGGACGCCTTTCCTTTTGATAAGGAATTGTGCCTTTGGAGGATTGTTTCGCTGGTGTCTTTGAGCCACTCGCGGTAAATTGCACACTTCTTTGTATCACGGCCTACGTATGCAAGGGTATTGTCACCTGCGATAGCCGCCTCGCTTGTTACCTCCTGCAAGTGTATGTGTCACTTGCAACCTTCGCTTTGCGTTATTTTCCCCGCCTGAGGATCCCGCGGGAAGACGGTGCCGTCGTTCCGTCCCAGCACTGTTGGAGGTACTATTGCCTTGATCAAAGAGCGTCATCACAACTGCTACGCTGTTCGTCTGTGAACCAAGAGTCCGTTAGGAGGAACGTAGGGAGTCATTACCCAGGTAAAGTTATGATCTTTTGATTATCGTTATGGTATACGCGCCCAGCCCGTTACCTGGTGTTAATGATTCTCCCTCTGATGCTGATGAACGTTCAACCCCTCTCTGTCATCTAATCCATATATGGATAAGTACTGTTACAAGTTATCTCATGGAGAGTTAATGCAGTGGGGAGATATATATATATATATATGTATCTATAAATTATGACCCTCAACATAATTCTTTTATGAGAATGTATTTAAGTATTCATGCATGTGGTTTAATGGTGGAATAAGGGACGGCATATTTGTTAGCAGCATCGTGTTATGTTTTATTATTTTGTTATTGGGTTTAGTCTTTAACATTTGTGTGTAGGCAGGTAATTTTAAGGTTTTCTGCCTTTTCATTTCTCCTGTCTTCCTTCTGTCTATCTGTTTATAATAGGATAATGGTTTTTGTTGATTTTCATGGGCCAGGCTTAATATATGAGCCATACTTTTTGATCCGTTAGTTTTTCTATGTTAGGGTTTAGATTATTAGCTATAGGTCAACCTTGGGTATTTAGAGGACTCGGTATATTAGTCCTCCAGGTTATTTTGTAGTCTGTTGGAGTTCATCTTAGTAGCTTTAGGTTACTCCTGATACCAGGTTGAATTTATTTAAGTGAAGTGTATAAATGTTGTTAGATTTTTCCAGTGTTTTTTGTTCTGTCTTCCCTCAATTCACCGAGTTACATATATAATATACTGCCTACGACTCCTTTAAAAAAATTAAAATTTAAAGAACCTAAACTACGGCGTACACAGGTTGTAACAAGTGGCGACTGTGACAGGGTCGTACGCAGGTGTACTTACCCTCCGTGGTGTTGAGGAAGCAGTTCAGCTCTGGAGGGGTGTGACAGTTATTTGTTGTTGATATTTGATCTTTGGGTCTAGTTGCTTTCCTTCCCCTTAGGATATAATTTTCATTAAAATGGAGGAGTTTACTTTTGACCCGTCAGAATTCTTGGGTTCGGCTGACTGTTTAAAATATTAGGAGTTTTGACAAGGGCTTATTTGGTACGGTGTGCCCGGTGGTTGGAGATCCCTCATAAGTCCTCTGACACTCGGGCCAATTTGTTAAAACTGGTTAAGGAAAAGTGTCCCTAGGTTTGGCTGAGGGCAATGAGGTAGCTAGAGGCCTAGCCAGTGATTTTGAGAGTGGCACTGATCTTGAGTCGGACTAAGAGGGGTCCATAGTCGATGATGTAAGCGTAAACCCCGGTTTGTCCTTGTTTGTTGATCCCCCTGCAGTAAAGGTTATGTCTAAGGAAGGTCCAGCCAATTTTCCTACTCGGCAGGACTCTTCACAAAATGTTAATATATAACTAATCCCTTTTTTAGCTGAAGAGGCTGTACCCAACCATGTAGCACCTTCCACTCCCTGTATTGCCCAGGCGGGACAGGAGGAATTCATATAATTTGTAAGAGGATTGAGTTATTGAAACTGCAGTTTGAGGAGGATGAGAGGGTCCGGAAACATGAAATTGAATTTGGTCAAGCTGAAGCTTGAGTTGGCCAAGGTGCAAGGGTCCCCTAATCATTTTAGTTCTCCCTATAGCTCATCATCAGACAAATTTAATATTTCGGCTGCTCTAAACCAAATTTTTTAAAGCTTTTGAGAGAGTTGCCACCCGGTTGTCTTGGCCCACAGAAATGTGGACGGTACTCATACAGTGTAGATTGAGGGGCAAGGCACTCCGGGTGTATAATGCATTGGAAGAGGGTCTTGCCAGAGATTATGACAAAGTAAAGGCTTTGGTTCTCAGGGCCTATGATTTGGTCCCTGAGGCCTATCGCCAGAGATTCCGAACCAAATGGCAAGCCCAATTCTATGTCTTATGTTGAGTACGCTCGTCTCAAGGAGGAGCAGTTTGGCAACTGGCTGAAAAGTCGTCAAGTTGCTTCTTTCTCTTCCTTGAGGGAACTGATGGTACTGGAGGAGTTTAAGAAGGTGTGTGGCAAAGAATTGAGGGTTCATCTGGATGGACACTAAAATTTTAACTTTATCCAAGGCGGCTCCAGGTAGCTGATGAGTTTGTCCTGACCCATCGGGCTGGGTCAGGTAACTTCTCGTCCTCATCTCCTATAATAGTAGTAAGTTTTTAGTCAGCTAAGTCAAATAACCCCTTTAAAAACCAATTTAGTACCCCAAATAGTAGCATGAGCCATCATGCCCCTGGTAGTGGCCTGAGAAAGGACTCGAGTGGTGGACACACTCTGGTTTTTTCTAACCGTGGCAATTCGGGTAAAACCAATCAAATTAGAGGTAATTGTTTTTGGTGTAATAAGCCAGGTCATCGACAAGCTGAATGTAGAGCCAGGAGCCGTTACCTCCAAAAGAATCAAAATAATGTCAATCAGCCTATGCCAATCTCACTAATTTCCAATAATTCTATTTCAGAGGGTAAGAATGACAAAACTGTTGATCCCCAGGTTAGTAATGAACCAGATCTAGGTAAAGTAAAATCTGTATTGTTAGATTCCACTGGTAATTTATGACCATTTAACAAAAATGTCTACCGGGGAAAATTGAAATTTGAGACCTCTACACTTGATGTTTAATTCTTGAGGGACACAGGATCCGCTAGATCTTTGGTGTTGGCAGGGTCTTTATCTAACTTAGTTCCTTAATACTGGAGAATATGTGGTCTTGGGGGGATTTCCCGATGTCAGGTCCGGTTAGTTGTTTTGTGGGAACAATCTAACTTCGATTGTTTTCCTTTGGTTCGGTTGTTCTACCTGTTAATCAATTTTGTTTTTATTTCAAGGTGAGGTGATGTCTGTCCTGTTTCGGCCTAACAGAGTCAGTCAGTATCAGCCAGGAGAAGGAGTTGGTAACTGGATACAATAATCCAGCAACAGCGGAGTCAGTATGGGAGCAGCTTGAGTCCGTTGTGGACGTTTCTACTGAGTATGTCAGTAGGTGGAGCGGCGACGGGTATGGTTTACCTGTTGGCCTCGACAGGAGGTAGATGACTTCCTCGTCGGTTTGGGCAGTGTGTGGCTGTCTTGACGACATAATTAAGTTCGTCTGTTGTTGTGACCTCATCATGGAGTGGGATTTCGTCCATGTTCGTAGTGTGTGGCTGTTTCCACGAATCGACTTCGTCTTGGAGTGCGACTTCGTCTTGGAGTGCGACTTCGTCTTGGAGTGCGACTTCGTCTTGGAGTGCGACCTCATCTTGGAGTGCAACCTCGTCCGTGTTCTGAATCCTTGTGTTTAGGCAGTTAACCTGGGTTGTTAATTTCAACCATTGTTTTCCAACAAAATTGTTTCGGTAGCTCGCCTGTTTTTATCACGGTGTGGTTATGCTCTGTTATGTTTAACTGTGTATGTTTAGCCCTATGTTTTGTTTTGTGTGTATTGCCTGTTGTGGCTGTTTCTTTCATTGGGGTATTAACGTAATTATTGTGACAAAGCTCTCATTTTAGTACGTGTAATTGTTAAACTATTCGAAGGGTTGTTTTTGCACTGTTGCTAGTAATTAAAGTTTCCTCCTTTCTTTTTTTTATAAAGTTGCTTTGAAATGCTTTCTAGTTATTTATCACTCCATTGATTTGTTTAGTGTGCCTCAGATAGCTGTGTTTTTCAAACATTGGGACAACTTTCTTTTGCTTTTGAATTTATTTTGCTGCTCATGATATTTGTAACTTGATTTAGTATGTTGCTGACTCCTCAGATTTTTGAGTATTTGACTCATTTTTGTTAATATATCTACTGACTCGTTGTATATATGTATAAGATTTGTGAATATTAAACTTAAAGTAATGTTTTGTAATGTTTTGCTTCTTCCTTCTTTGTCGGCTTCAATCTCTGCCAGTTTATTCTCAGTCCCGATATATTTTTTTTTAATGAAGAACCTGTAGAACCCTAGACGGTTCATAACACCCATATGGTTGTTTCTCGCCCCTTTGTTTAGTAAGGGTAGAGCTGTCCGTCCCAGGGTATCACAAGGTTACCGAACTGGCGGTAGTTGAGAACCTGCCGATACCAGGAATAGACGGAATTCTTGGAAATGATATGTTGAGTGCAGAGGGGCAGGAATTATTTCCTATTGTTTCGTCATGGCTTCCCCTGTGGCAATAACTACTCGAGCCTCTGCTAAGCGTGCAGCGAAGCTGATAATGATGATGACCTAAAATTTAAGTAGTTTAGAAGTAGAGGTAGAGAAGCCCAGGCTAGTAAAAGGTAGTAGTAGTAGCAGTAGTTTCTAGTTAGGGATATTTAAATTATTGAAACCTGATTGTGACCGTCTCTCTTTCATACAGGCCCAAAAAGATTAATTTTCATTCGAGTTAGGTAATACGGACGATTTGACCAGGCCCAGGTTTGGTGTTATGAAAGGATTGTTGTATAGGTCAGTCGTCCCCAACTCATCAACTAAATGTGACTTCTTGTTTGAAACAAATTGTCGTACCTACCAAGTTTAGGGAGGCTGTGTTAAGCCTTGCACATGAGGACTCCTTTTCTGGCCACTTAGGCTAAAGTAAAACTTTTTGTAGGTTTAGTAAATGTTTTTGGTGGCCAGGATGAAGTCTTTGGTGAAGAAATTTGTAAGAACTTGTGAAGTGTGTCAGGTGATGGTTAAACCCAATCAACCTATTCCCAAGGCTCCTCTCAACCCAATTCCGCAATTGGAGAACCCTTTGCAGAAATTGGTAATTGAAATGGTAGGACCTCTGCCTAGGACGAAGTCAGGGTTTACGCATCTCCTGACCATAATGGCTAGAGCATCACGTTTTCCTGAGGCCTTTCCAATGAGGAAAGTAACCTCAAAAGCTGTCTTTGACAAATTAGTGGAATTTTTTCTCCAGATATGGACTGCCTTGTAAAATTCAGTCAGATTGCGGCTCGAATTTTACAGTAGGGTATTTAAGAGTAAGTGTTCTGAACTGGCCATTCAGCACATTACCAGTGTACCCTACCATCTTGAGAGCCAGGGGGTGGTGGAAAAGATTTCACCAGACCCTTAAGTATATATTAAAAAAAATTATTGTTATGAGCAAGGAGAGGATTGGGACAAGGGTTGGGGCTGCCCTTTGCTCTCTTTGCCATAAGGAATTTTTCCCAATTCTTCTACCGGTGTTGCTCCCTTTGAATTAATATTTGGGCACAAGGTCGAGGACCTTCGGAAATCTTCCATGAATTGCTCGAAGCAAATCAGAGAGGAGAGCGTACGGTAGGAGAAGTTGTTAGTGAACTTAAGTCCAAGTTAGCCGTAGCTTGGAAGTATGCCAAAGATAATTTGTCTGCTTCCTAAGCTACGATGAAAACCAAATTTGACCAGAAGTGTAAGGTACGATCATTTGAGTCAGGTGACTTAGTAATAGTTTCAAGTACAGCCCAGACAACTTCCTTGAACCCAGGTAGAAGGGCCCTGGAAGGTGTTGAGAAAGTTGTCTGAGGTCAATTATGAAGTTGAAGCCCCTGGAACTCGACGTAAATGTAAAATCTTCCACATAAACAGGCTGAAGTCTTACTCTTCTGATAGACGGGATCCTTTGGTCATTGTTTTTGAGCCAGTTATGAGTGTGGTTGCACCTGTGGATGGGAAAACTTGGGAAGATGTTTTTTGGTACCAGGTGCCTTCAGATGCTCTAGGTAATAACTTACAAAATTTAGGTGTTTTAAAAGAAGGGCTAGAACATCTGGAGGCACCTCAGAAACAAGATATATTAAGCTTAATTATGGAATTTTCTTACTTGTTTCAGGACTCTCCAGGAAGGACGAGGTTGCTCCAGCATGATGTGGATGTTGGGGACGCTTCTCCGGTTAAACAAAGCCCGTATTGCCTCAGTCCAGAGAAGCGTGCCATTGTGGAAGATGAAATTAAATACATGCTGGAGCACAATCTCATACAACCATCAGTAAGCCCATGGAGTTCTCCTATAGTCTTGGTGGAGAAAAAGCCTGATGGTAAATATCGTATGTGTGTTGACTATAGGAGGGTAAACTCGGTTACTAAAAATGGTTCCTTTCCTCTTCCCCGTATTGACGATTGTCTGGACCTGATAGGTCCTGCTAGGTTCATTACAAAATTGGATCTGTTAAAGGGGTATTGGCAGTTCCCCCTATCTGGCCGTGCCGTGAAATTTCAGCATTTGTGACGCCCTCAAGGCTTTTACGAGTGCAAAGTAATGCCCTTTGGGATGAAGAACGCTGCCTGTACTTTCCAGCGTCTGATGAACAGGGTAGATTTTGTGGCCTGGAAGGTACAGAAATCTATATAGATGACTTGGTGGTACACATGGCTACGCGGCGACCCACCTGGTAAGATTAAGAAAAAAGTTTTTGAGGCACTTAGGGCCGCCGGTCCTTGTTGTGAATCTGGGTAAATGTGACTTTGGGAAAGCTAAAGTTAGTTATTTGGGTCACGAGATTGGCTTGGGTAAAGTTGTTCTAAGCAAGCCAATCTCGAGGCCATAATTGTTAAGGAGACCGTGTAATGTCGAGAGGTTCGTAAAGTGCTGGGTATGTTAGGATATTACCGTAGGTTTGTCCGAAACTTCTCTGACCTTGCACAGACTCTAACTAATTTATTGAAAAAAGGGCAGAAAATTTATTTGGTCTTCTCGATGCAAAGAAGCATTTTTAAAACTTAAGATGTTACTCGTCTACCAATTTTCAGAAACCATTCATCATAGCCGTGGATGCCAGTGACGTAGGAATTGGGGGAGTCCTCTTTCAAAGGAGTGATGATGGTGAAGTACGCCCCGTATCTTACTACAGCCGTAAGTTACTGGAGGCGGAAAGAAAGTATTCCACCATTGAGAAGGAGGCTCTGGCATTGGTGCGGACATTGGTACATTTTAAACCATATGTAACTAACTTTTCGTTCCCCATTGAAATCTGGACCGACCACAATCCGTTGGTATTCATTGAACGTATGAAGGGATCAAACCAGAGGATTCTGCGTTGGGCCCTTCAGCTACAAGAGTTCAATTTAATTATAAAACACTTAAAGGGGTTGGAAAGATAATTGCCATCCCGATGCTCTCTCACGTGTCTAAGTTTTTGGCCTCTCCCTCTGTTTCTTAGGACTCCGGTACTCCTGGTTGCATGTGTTGAGGTTACATCCATGTCTCGAGGTATGTATATATTTATCTCGGGTAAAAGATTTGTGCTCTTGTAAATTGTTCCAGGACCTGGGTTGGTGTGGATAATTCTAGTTTGTTTTTTTTCCTTCTTTGCATGCCTACTAAAATTTATTGTAGACAGGTATAGAATTGAATTTCTGTCCAAACGTTGGTGATGTATTTAAAACCTTGCTATGCTTTTGTCCTTTTGTTTAGGTTTAAGAGGTGTTTTTAACCTTGTCATTGGTTTATTACTGTAGATACTAGTTTTAAGACTCGTTATGTTTTTTTTTTGTTTTTTTTTTGTTTTTTTTTTGGTTTAAGATATTTTATCTTATCAGTGGTTTGTAGTAGCTTTAGATGTTCCCTTAATTTTCTTTTTTTTTTTGTGGCCCTGCATTTTCTGATGTTTTGTCCAGCCATGTGGCTTATCATAAAAAAATTTTTTGCATTTAGTGAATGAAAATTATTTTTCTTGGGGGAGGAAGGTGTCATGTTTAAATTAAGTTATTTCATTGTTTATAAATAAATTCGGCCTTCGGCAGGAGTAAATGCTAACTGCCCTTTTCATAAGAGTTCTGTGATAACCTTCGCCCCCTCCGCCCTCGTTAATTAGCGAATGGCCATTAACTCTTTTGTTTACTTTTTTTTTCGAGTGTTTGGTCTTTAGTGAGAACCGTGGACGAGACTACTGCTGCCTGGAATGACAAGTCGGACCCTACCTTGATCTCAGACGTGGATCCTAATTTAGCAGCCGTTGATGGACGCCGTTTCTTTTGATAAGTAATTGTGCCTTTGGAGGATTGTTTTCGCTGGTGTCTTTGAGCCACTCGCGGTAAATTGCACACTTCTTTGTATCACACGGCCTACGTATGCAGGTATTGTCACCTGCGATAGCCGCCTCGCTTGTTACCTCCTGCAAGTGTATGTGTCACTTGCGACCTTCGCTTTGCGTTATTTTCCCCGCCTGAGGATCCCGCGGGAAGACGGTGCCGTCGTTCCGTCCCAGCACTGTTGGAGGTACTATTGCCTTGATCAAAGAGCGTCATCACAACTGCTACGCTGCTCGTCTGTGAACCAAGAGTCCGTTAGGAGGAATGTAGGGAGTCATTACCCAGGTAAAGTTACGATCTTTTGATTATCGTTATGGATACGCCCAGCCCGTTTACCTGGTGTTAATGATTCTCCCTCTGATGCTGGATGAAAACGTTCAACCCCTCTCTGTCGTCTAATCCTATATGGATAAGTACTGTTACAAGTTATCTCACGGATAGTTAATGCAGTGTGGATATATATATATATATATATATATATATATATATATATATATATATATATATATATATATATATATATATATATATATATATATATATATATATATATATATATATATATGTATCTATAAATTATGACCCTCAACATAATTCTTTTATGAGAATGTATTTAAGTATTCATGCATGTAGTTTAATGTGATAGGCGCATTTGTATGCAGCATCGTGTTATGTTTTATTATTTTGTTATTGGGTTAGTCTTTAACATTTGTGTGTAGGCAGGTATTTTTAAGGTTTTCTGCCTTTTCATTTCTCCTATCTTCCTTCTGCCTATCTGTTTAGTAATAGGATAATGGTTTGTTGATTTTTAGGCCCGGCTTAATATATGCGTTTTTTCTATGTTAGGGTTTAGATTATTAGCTATAGGTCAACCTTGAGTATTTAGAGGACTCGGTATATTAGTCCTCCAGGTTATTTTGTAGTCTGTTGGAGTTTCGTCTTAGTAGCTTTAGGTTACTCCTGATACCAGGTTGAATTTATTTAAGTGAAGTGTAATAAATGTTGTTAGTATTTTTCCAGTGTTTTTGTTCTGTCTTCCTCAATTCACCGAGTTACATAAATAATATACTGCCTACGACTCCTTTAAAAAAATTAAAATTTAAAGAACCTGAACTAACGGCCTTCACAGGTTCGTAACATTATATATATATATATATATATATATATATATATATATATATATATATATATATATATATATATATTATATATATATATATATATATATCTAATAAAAGGAGCCCATAAAAACCACCCAAAATGTAGAGAGAAAAGTACTATATTTCAGAGACTGCTGGTCTCTTACTCATTCAGGTATACTGAATGAGAAAAGTTTACAGAAAAGGTGGTATTTATACCAAGAGATTCGTCCACAAGTAAGCCATTTAGGTCACCCCCGCTGATAATCTTCCTTTAATCTTCTTAAGCGTGGTTGAATGAACACTGCGTCGACGATGTCTGATGTCCAATTCCCTTTTGAGATGTTTCATTACCTGCTTCTCTTTTATTAAGGCCGATTCCATCATTTGACTCTTGTACCGGCAGTTGCTGCTATAAATTACACGTGACATATTCCAGTTTATTCTATGGTTATGTTCATTTATATGATTGAAAATAGCCGAGTTCTGTTGTCCATACCTAACTGACCGTTTGTGTTGTATTAATCTCTGGGGAAGTGATTTACCTGTAAATCCGATGTAAGATTTGTCACAGTCCTGGCATGGGATCTCCCCGAGATTAATACAACACAAACGACAAGAAGAACGAATCATTGTGTTCCCGTAAAAGTACAACGATTTTATAATAGAAGACTAACGCAGATCTTTTTGAGTTTTATTGCAACGCTATGCATTACGAGTGTTTATGTATATCATTCTGAAATGAAGAGAGAGAGAGAGAGAGAGAGAGAGAGAGAGAGAGAGAGAGAGAGAGAGAGAGAGAGAGAGAGAGAGAGATTTCTATAATTAGGTTACCAGCCACGCACCCTGGATCAGGGATATTCACGGACTTAGTCTGTGCTTCTGAGAGCGACTATAGATACTATTTCTTTGCGATCACTTGTAAAACCAACTGCCAGAACTGTAGTTACTTTAAACTCACTGATCAACAAGACGAAAAGGTGTAGAACACATGTTACTGCTTACTAGGGTGTGTGTGTGTTGTGTGTGTGTGTGTGTGTGTGTGTGTCGCATTGCTACTGCAGATTATCATTAACAATAAGTCTTTCAACAGCCATTAATTGAGTAACACCGACGTCGTTCACTGGAAATCAAATCCAATACGAGAATTCTAAGTCATCACAACCGTGAACACCATTTGAAGTTTTCGAAACAAAAGCATCAGCATAAGCAGCAGCAGCGCGCACGAGAGAGAGAGAGAGAGAGAGAGAGAGAGAGGAGAGAGAAAGAGAGAGAGAGAGAGAGAGAGAGAAAGTCTTCCCTTCGCCTCTACGAAAGACTTCCGGTCCTGTTCTGGAGGACTTCCTGACGGAGAATGAAGTTCAAGCGACCGGAAGGCTCCAGACTTCCAAACAATGCTTCCTTTTTTTCTCTTCCTGTAGATTTTTTTTTAAGGGGGGGAGGGTGAGGGGGTTGGGGGTTGGGGGGACATTAGGTAACGCTGCTGGCCGTCATTTTTTCTCTCTTCCATTATTCTATGGCTTTTTATAGAAAGAACTGACTTTTATATATAGCCAAGTAGTGGAAAATAACTATTTTATATGCCTCCATTTCACACTATTCCTGTGGTCCACACTGAGGGGGCAAAAAGTACGATTTCTCTCCGTATCTTATTCAATATTATTATTATTATTATTATTATTATTATTATTATTATTATTATTATTACTTATATTATTATTATTCTAGGATCACACTCTTCTGCATGAGTCACCTGGAGCTACTTCAGCCTCTAGTTTTTCTAGATTCCTTTTCAGGGATCTTGGGATCGTGCCTAGTGCTCCTATGATTATGGGTACGATTTCCACTGGCATATCCCATATCCTTCTTATTTCTATTTTCAGATCTTGATACTTATCCATTTTTTCCCTCTCTTTCTCTTCAACTCTGGTGTCCCATGGTATTGCGACATCAATGAGTGATTACTTTCTTCTTGACTTTGTCAATCAACGTCACGTCTGGTCTGTTTGCACGTATCACCCTATCCGTTCTGATACCATAGTCCCAGAGGATCTTTGCGTGATCGTTTTCTATCACTCCTTCAGGTTGGTGCTCGTACCACTTATTACTGCAGGTAGCTGATGTTTCTTGCACAGGCTCCATGGAGGGCTTTTGCCACTGAATCATGCCTCTTTTTGTACTGGTTCTGTGCAAGTGCCGGGCATTCACTTGCTATGTGGTTTATGGTTTCATTTTTCATATATTGCACTTCCTACATATGGGAGAGATGTTATTTCCGTCTATCGTTCTTTGAACATATCTGGTTCTTAGGGCCTGATCTTGTGCCGCTGTTATCATTCCTTCAGTTTCCTTCTTTAGCTCTCCCCTCTGTAGCCATTGCCAATTGTCATCGCTGGCTAGTTCTTTAGTCTGTCTCATGTATTGTCCGTGCATTGGTTTGTTGTACCAGTCCTCTGTTCTGTCTGTCTTTCTCCTGTCTATGTATATTTCTGGGTCTTCGTCTACTTTTATTAGTCCTTCTTCCCATGCACTCTTTAGCCACTCGTCTTCACTGGTTTTCAGATATTGCCCCAGTGTATTATTATTATTATTATTATTATTATTATTATTATTATTATTATTATTATTATTATTATTATTATTATTATTATTTTGGTAAGAAGACCTTCTTTTAGGCAAATGCTGTTAAAAAGAATGGCAGAATTAAGCGAGTTTGATTTTATATATTGTTTTCTCTTTTTTCCTTACAATTCGCTTCTCAGGCTCAGCGATATTTCTGAGTAACTGGCCAATATTCATATTGGGGATTTTCAAAAAAATTATAAATGCTGAAGGTAATCTTTTATTAGAAAAGGATATCAGGTCC
>NC_087202.1:2568734-2576839 GCF_015104395.2 Macrobrachium nipponense | reverse complement strand
ATGAACTACTACAAAACTGAAACGTCTTAACTGAACTTCTGAAACTTACGGGTATTTGTGGAGAGAGAGAGAGAGAGAGAGAGAGAGAGAGAGAGAGAGAGAGAGAGAGAGAGAGAGAGAATCAACTTAAAGGAAACTGAACATTATAGAACCCAAAATAAGAAAAATCACTATCCAGAGAGAGAGAGAGAGAGAGAGAGAGAGAGAGAGAGAGAGAATCAACTCCACAAAAAACTGAACATTACAGAATCCAAAATTAGAAAAATCACTATCCAGAGAGAGAGAGAGAGAGAGAGAGAGAGAGAGAGAGAGAGAGAGAGAGAGAGAGAGAGAGAGAGAGAGCAAAATCAATTTACAGGAAACCGATCATTATAGAACCCAAAATACGAAAAAGCACTACCCAACGATTGTAGAATAATTCTCAATATGAGGATGACACGGGACGTAGCGCATAAAAAAAGAATCTTAATAAGATATTTATCAGCATCACCAAAAGAATATACGAGAAACGTTACGTCGGCATTTGAACGATCTACTAAGACTTCCCCAAAGAGTAAACATTACTGTGATTGCACTGCAGAGAAATGCAGATATAAACTTTCATGTGATAAGTCTAAAGCATTTGCATATTAGGATAGCTGACATGGAGAGGCGACTGTGTGTGTGTGTGTGTGTGTGTGTGCGCGTGCGTGAGTGTGTGTGTGTGTGTGTGTGTGTGTAAGGGAAATTCGAAAAAATGCACTGCTAATGATCAAAGTTTGCTGTGGGAGTATGCATTCTGCTGACGACTTTCTTGTTGAATTCTCCAGACAGCTTGATATTTTTCAATGTCCAAAACAAGAAGGTCTGCCCCTCTTCTTATTCACAGATAAATTCCTCATTCTGTGTTCCTCTTCTTAAAGCCACGACGGCCAAGTTTTACAAGCTAGCCAATTTAATGAACAAGAGTAATCTTCCAGTTCCGAAGGCATGGCTATTTTTTGTCCATTAAAAATAGAGACCATCATCCAAAAGATACTTAAATACTATATATACATATTCATCAGACCACCATGACACTCACTATATCCAAAACCATTATCCAAATCACTCTGCCTCGGAAATGACACGTAATGAGAATCGTGACTGGTAAATGTTTCATCACCAAGAGATTCGAACTTGAATCAAGGACGGGCAATTGTAAAATAAAAGGTTAAACTTTTTTTTTTTTTTTTTTTTGAAGAGATACTGATATGGCATCATTCTCCTTCTAGATAATATGCACTGTTAAGAACATGACAACCAAATTGCAGAGAGAGAGAGAGAGAGAGTTAGAGTTCATCTTACTGGAAAACGCATATTATAGAACCCAAAATAAGAAAATTCGCTATCCAGAGAGAGAGAGAGAGAGAGAGAGAGAGGTTTTTTTGAATGCCCAAACCCATTACTATCCTGATGCCAGTCAGTGCCTTGAATATATCCGTCATGTTGGACACACGACAGAGAACTAGTCCTGTTGTAAGAACCAACTGTTGCTCTCAGGGACCTACTGAGGGAGTTTGAGTTTGACACTGACTGGAGCGGAATGTGGAAGCGGCTGGATCAAAGTAATAATACCGAAATATTTAATGGAGAAAGTTGAGAAGTTACATTAAGATTTACAGTATCTGATAAATTTATTGGAGAAAGTGAAGAAGTTCGTCAGTAACATTAAAATTTACAGCATCTGATAATTTCATTGGAGAAAGTGAAGAAGTTCGTCAGTAACATTAAAATTTACAGCATCTGATAATTTCATTGGAGAAAGTGAAGAAGTTCGTGAGTAACATTAAGATTTACAGTATCTGATAAATTTACTTGAGAAAGTTAAGAAGTCCGTTAGTAACATTAAGATTTACAGTATCTGATAAATGTATTGGACAAAGTTAAGAAGTTCGTCAGTAACATTAAGATTAAGATTTACAGTATCTGATAAATTTATTGGAGAAAGTTAAGAAGGTTGCCAGTTTCCTTTAGATTTACATTTCTGATAAAATGTTTTAAAAATAGATTTTATTTTCAAAAGCAATGCCATAATTCCACACCATATTAACCAGTATCATTATTATTATTTCTGTTGTTGAATTTACCTGTTAGCATAACTATTAATATTCGAAACGTGCACTATCATAAACTTGGATTTATTTATCTCCCTATTCTTAGAAAACAAGGCGTGATCAGACGTCCAGCTTACCTGGGACGCTGCAAGAAGCTTTAACCCTCACACATAAGTTGCAAACATTATATTCATAACTTTTAACGTGAATCAAAACGTGCTAAAATCTACGGCCATATAGAGCCTTGTTTCACCAACGAAAATTAAAATAAATACGCTACATTTTATTAGAAATAATTTTTTTTGTACTGTTTAGCATGCATATCATTTATTTTGTACATTTTCATTCTAATAAATAAATCATAAGTATCCTATCTCAAAATGACTGCATTTATAATTCAAGGCAAAACACATTTTTCAGACATTTTTAGGCTCTTCCATAGACCTTTCCTATCCACCCCACAAGAACTACAACAAAGCAGTCTGTAGGATTACTCCCCGAGTAAGCGAAAAATCTTTTCTAGAATTATATTAATTGTATTCCCTTCTCTCTCTCTCTCTCTCTCTCTCTCTCTCTCTCTCTCTCCCTCTCTAACTGAAATTAACGATTTTGTCTGACGTCTCTCTCTCTCTCTCTCCTCTCTCTCTCTCTCTGTTTCTTTTTCTCTCTCTCTCTCTCTCTCTGAAATTAATTAGTTTATCTGAAGTCTCTCTCTCTCTCTCTCTCTTTAACTGAAATTAATTATTTTATTTGACGTCTCTGTTTCTCTCTCCCTCTCTCTCTCTAACTGAAATTAATTATTTATCTAACGTCTCTCTCTCTCTCTCTCTCTCTCTCTCTCTCTCTCTCTCTCTCTCTCTCTCTCTCCACCTTTCCCGAGAGCGGTATCTTTTTCCCAGCGAACTTCAGCAATTTCTGGCCGCATTTTGATGCCTGCCTTTTGGGACACTGAAAACAATGCAGAGGAAAGAGAGATAGATAGAGTGTTGGTTGTTGAGAAAAGTAGAATCTTTCCTTACTTCAGAAAAATAGAAATCCCTTCATCGTATGAAATAAATATTGTCTAAGTTTATATCATCAAATCTATCTATTTATGTCAGAGGTTATCAAACTTTTTAACTCATCGACTCCTCAAAGAAGTTTCAAATTTTCAATGGACCCCCTACCTTAGCATTTAATTATTAATAATTCAAGGGAAAAAAAAGAACAATATCAAAATCACTTTTAGTAGTATTTATTCTATGTAGACAAAACTAAGCGCATTTTAACTATTTAATTAATGGTTCAGTATTTTATTTGTTAACATATCCTAAGGTTTATTAGTTTTAGGGTTATTATCTTAAACTTTTACATCTATATTTCCAACATACGAGTATACTAAATTCTTGAGAAAATATTTTCATTCCAAATTAAACGAAATTTATCCTAATATTTATCAGTTTTATGCTCATTTCCTTATACTTTTACATCTATATTTTCAACATACAAATATACTACACTCTTTGAGCAAATATTTTAATTCGAAATTAAACGCAATTTCTCCTAAAATTTATTAGTTTTTTGGTAATTTCCTTATACTTTTGTATCTATATTTCCAACATACGAGTATGCTACTCTCTTTGAGAAAATATTGCCATTCCGAACATGCACTACTGCATTAGTGTCGCAGTAGACCTCGCCTAAAATTATGTCAGACAACCTGTACTGAGGCGATTACGTGACTCGCGTTTGAAGGTGATATTATCCTTCGTGTTAAAAAACCTGAGGCTAGATTGGTCTCTTTTCCCTATCCAAGGCTCTCTGGATGGCTATATCTATGACATACGTAGAAGGATTTTCTCGGTTTACCAACACTTCATAGATCTAATAAAAAAAAAGGCGTTAGAGATGATTTAGATGATTAAACAAGTTTACTTATTTATTTTTGTTACATGGAGGATCTACATAAGGTACTCAAGAACTACACTCACATACGACATGCGCACACACAGTTGCAAACAAATATACGCATACATACACACACACACACACAGACACACACACACACACACACACACACACATATATATATATATATATATATATATATATATATATATATATATATATATATATATATATATATATATATATATATATATATATATATATATATATATATATATATATCTATCTATCTATCTATCATCTATCTATCTATCTACTATCTATCTATATATATATATATATATATATATATATATATATATATATATATATATATATATATATATATATATAACTGTTCTGTTACAACAGAATTCCACCTAATAAACAGCCCATATAAACGCCAAAATATAGAAAGTAACTACTACATTTCAGATCCAGCCGCTTCTCTCTCTCTCTCTCTCTCTCTCTCTCTCTCTCTCTCTCTCTCTCTCTCTCTCTCTCTCATCTCTCTCTCTCTCTCCAGCTAGGTAATGAATGAGAGAATTTACAGAAAAGGCGGTATTTATACCGAGAGATCCATTCATAGTTAAGCCATATTGGATCACTCCCGTTGATATTATAACGTACGAGCAAATATGTGTATATATATACTTCTAAAACAAACTTTCGTTATTTTCAGTAGGTTAAACTGTAAATAAATGCGTTCGATCTTAAGAGATATGGTGACAGGCATATAAAATACCGATCAGCGGTACGGATTGCATATAGATTTTGCATTTTTTTTTTTTTTTTTTTTACAATTTTGTTCCATGAATATTTAATACTCTAAAGCTTCCTGAATCCACTTAGAGGACGAAATCCTAATCATTAACCAGCCAGCAATTAATTCCATCATTCACGATTTATTACATTTTCTTCATTCTTCTGAAAGAACTAATCGAGGTTTCTAGATTTTTTCTGTCTTTGAAGTTCGTTCGAAAAATTAAATATTCGATGCTGCATGAGAACCAAAGAGGCTTATTCTAATTAACTTTGGTCAGGTTTCATAATCATTCTTTTCGGTACAGCTTAACAACTGAATTCCAAGATCGATTGAATTTTCGACGGATACTACACTTCATGATAATTAGGAGTAGGTTTTGACCATGAAAAATTGGATAATTAAAGAAAAGCAAGAGATGGGAAGATATACTGCTAGAAATAAACGAAAATAAGCAAGATAGATAACACGTTCCCTATTAATTTCTTACAGATTCCTAAAAATAAAATTCCCCCACACGTCCTGAAACCAGGGAAAGGATTGTTTGCAGCATCCCTAAGGATACCATTACATCAGCGAGTAAAAAGAAGGCTTTCCTTCCTTCCTTCCTTCCTAATAGGATCAGACCTCCTGGAGAGAAGTTTCCCTTCCACTTTTAGAAACCTTGATCATTCTGGGATTAGGTCAGGAGGGTAGGATAAGATTATACCGCAGGAGGGAGTAACGTATAATAGCTGGATAAGAGGAAAAACCAACGAGAATTTGTTACCCGGGATAAAGTGTTGCTGGATAAGGGATCAATTTGTTACTGTTGATATCGCTTCACGGTATGGCGGAGGTGAGATCAGATGGGCATCGGTATACTTGCACAGCAAGCAAAATGCAGCTCGGCTGTACATTATAGCTAAAAAAAAATCTATAGGAATCTTAGAAAACCAAAATTCTCCAAACAGTCCCACGTTTATCGAAATCAGACCCAAGAATACGTATAGAAGGGTAAACGTTGGAGGCATTACGTACTTCTTCCGATCAAAACATAGCTATACCTGTTATCGGTATATATATATATATATATATATATATATATATATATATATATATATATATATATATATATATATATATATAATCACACACTATCACGGTCTTTCAATTGAGGCCTGGGTTCGATCCTGGTGTGAGGCAGAAATATATATATATATATATATATATATATATATATATATATATATATATATATATATATATATATATATATAGCACCAAACGAATTTTATTTTTTTGCAAAATTCTTCCCTTAATTCCATCATAGAAAAATTAATCAAAATCCCCCCCCCCCCCCAACCAAAAAATAAAAATACATAAATAAACAAAGTTAAATAATAAATAAATAAATAAATCTTATATAATGAAATTCAGCGACGAACATAGTATAGCCCAAAAAAGTTCGCTGTACTACTGCTTAAAGACATCATTGGTTCTGGCCAGTTTCTGGATGGGAGAAAACTAAGCATTTCCAAATGCTGTCGGGACATATTATAAGCTTCGTCAACATGACAGGGACACGACGTGTGACAACCAACTTAGGATTAAACATTCTACCCTGTAAACAGACATGTTGGTGGACGCTACTGGAGAGCCAAAGAAGATGGACTTGTGAAGGACATTCTGATAGTGTTATACTACGCCCAGTAACCCACTGTGATCACCGTTGTTTCCTTTCATTAGATTTCTAAGGTTTTTGGGACTGCTAAGCATACATTTTTCTAAGTTATTTTTTTAACTAAGTATTGTTTGATGTTTAAACATAACTAAGTATTGTTTGAACATTTAAAAATAAACCTAAGTATTGTTTGAACATTTAAAAATAAAACTAAGTATTGTCTGAACATTTGAAATAAAAAACTTAAGAACTGGTTTTGAACCCTTTAAAAATAAAACTAATTATTTCTGAACATTTAAAAATTTTAAAAATAAGTGATTCTGAACATTTAAAAATAAAACTACGTATTGTTTTTGAAAAAAGAAAAAAAAACATTTTTTTCAAATTTTAAAAAAATAAAACTAAGTATTGTTTGGGATTAAAAATACAACTAAGTATTTTCTGAACATTTAAAATAAAACTAAGGTTTAATTTGTTTGAACATTTAAAAATAAAACAACCTAAGTTAAATTGTTTGGGCAGTTTAAAATTAAAACTTTAAAAAGTTATTGTTTGAACATTTAAAAATAAAACTACATATTGTCTGACCATTTAAAAATAAAACTAACATTTAAAAATAAAACTAAGTATTGTTTGAACATTTAAAAATAAAAATACATATTGCCTGAACATTTAAAAATAAAACTAAGTATTGTTTGAACTTTTAAAAATAAAACAACATTTTGTCTGAACATTTAAAAATAAAACTAAAAATGGTTAGAACATTTAAAAATAAAACTAAGTATTGTCTGAACATTTGAAATAAAACTAAGAATGGTTTGAACATTTAAAAATAAAACTAAGTATTGTCTGAACATTTAAAAATAAAACTAAGTATTGTTTGAATATTTAAAATAAGTTTCGAACGATATTTGACGCCCATTGTGCTAGACCGTTAATGTGATTACAGAGATGAATAAATAATTCTATACACTGAAAACTAATTATGTATTTAGAATATTTCGCTGTTCTGTAAAATAAAATATAAGTTTAGTAAAATCTGAAGGATTTTTTTTTTCAATTTATACGAATTATATGAGATGATAAGAGAAATAATCACTGCCATTTTTTCGCACAGAGGATGTTATAACAAATTGAAATAGCTTATCTTACTGCAAGCCATAATTAATCTAATATAAATATATATATATAACTATATACTTATGTATATAATATATCTTATATATATATATATATATATATATATATATATATATATATATATATATATATATATATATATAAAGAGACCGTGTAAACATTCTCGGTATTGATGAATAATACTTTTGGATTCAGTTTTCCCAGATAAAAAAATTACGCCTGTGATGATAAAAAAAATAAAATAAAAACTTCCCGTCGGAAAAAAAAAATAAAAAAAACTCAACTGTTGCAAAATCCGGGATAACCGTCCTCCCAGATGTATTTCGTGGAGTATCATCAAACGCGAAATGAAATTACAAATATATTTTTTTTTACAATGAAATGCTCTCTTTGATCAGCTTGATGTCACAGTGCTCCTTATTATCCGAAATACAGAATTTTTTTTATTATATTTCT
Organism: Macrobrachium nipponense; assembly: GCF_015104395.2. Classification (NCBI taxonomy): domain Eukaryota; kingdom Metazoa; phylum Arthropoda; class Malacostraca; order Decapoda; family Palaemonidae; genus Macrobrachium; species Macrobrachium nipponense. The sequence continues at coordinate 2,568,816 of NC_087202.1, read as the reverse complement.
AAAACTCCAGCCATGGGACACGTGTCTTTCATTAGGATTTTTTCGCTTTTGGGAGAAGGGTTACCCTACTCCCTGTTTGTAT
>NC_087202.1:2553734-2566234 GCF_015104395.2 Macrobrachium nipponense | reverse complement strand
TCAGATGTCGAGGGTTCGCGACTCCCACAGGGCAAATAACAACCCAACCAACATTCTTTGGAAGCTTGAATTTCAAGTCAATGGCCCCTTTGATGTGATTGTCCCTTGCGTATAGGTTCATCTACTGAAATAATAATAATAATAATAATAATAATAATAATAATAATAATAATAATAATAATAATAATAATAATAATAATAATAATAATAACATCTTCTAGCAAACCTTCCGAGCGGCTGCCTGAAAGTGAACCCCCAAAATATGAATTGAAACGAAGCGTGAGTATAGCCAACTTCTGAGGGACATTAAATTGATAGACGGATAGAAGGTCAGGGAGCTCTTGTATGAAGGAACAAAAGTTTTCTGAGTTGTGAGATTAATTCAGCCTTTGGTCTATAAATACTGCGTGTACACACACACACACACACACACACACACACACACACACACACACACACACACATATATATATATATATATATATATATATATATATATATATATATATATATATATATATATATATATAGTCACTAACAGTCATTTACTGAAGTCATACGTCATACTCCCCGGGCTTAACCAACATACCCACTCCCCATAACTGCCTTATTCTCTCTCTCTTTCTCTCTCTCTCTCTCTCTCTCTCTCTCTCTCTCTCTCTCTCTCTCTCTCTCTTTCTCTACATACAAAAAGTCGCAAATCCAGACTCAACCCTGTTTTTCACTCGTTCAAGTTTATCCCAAACTTCCAACAGTATATTCACTATTTTCAAAGTGAATGAAAACTGATAAAAAAAAAAAAGGGGGGGGGGGGGGGGGGTGGAGCGGGTCAAACATTGTCGGAAATGACAGGGCGCCACAAACTCGGAGTCCAGTCGTGAGTTCGGACAGCTGCTGTAATTTCCTTTTTTTTCTTCTTCTTCTTTGGGGGGATTTTTTTTTTTTTTTTTTTTTTTTTTTTACTTCCGCTTCAATCTCCTTTCAAACTCGGGCTTTTTCCCCAACGGAACTCTGATCACGAGTGCTCTGTATCGTGACATATCTTTGGAAGCTCGGACGGTTCCTGCCAAAACTTCTTCGCTTGCTTCTGAGGAAGGGATTTCGCCAAGGATTTCCTCCCCAAGTTTATTTTTAGGGCAGCCAAACTCTCGACAGGATTTTTCTTACTCCTTTTTTTTTTATAACTCTTCGTTCAATTTCAGCTGCGCTACATCTTAACACATTTAATTACGATGCCGTTTGCACGAGGAGCGTAATGCAGTTTGCTAGGATTCTTAATCTGCAATAATTTATGTACGTTTTATTGCATGACATTTAAGCTGTGTATCACTAATTTAGTCATTTGAAATATTTGTTTTAATTCAGGGAATACGTATTTCACCAACGATAAATCAGATTCAATAAATAGTGAATATCATTTGTTACTGCAACTTCCTTTCCAGTACACCGTTCAAATTAATCGGAACCACGTCAGAAGAAAATCCACAAATGCGCAAAAAAAAAAAAAAAGCTGTAAGAGTCAAAAGGCTCGAGGGAAATAGCCCCAGTGTTGGATATTCCGATTACTGGTCGTCAAACATAACTCGCACTGGTTACACAAGAAGCTTCAATCCACATTGGAATTACTATTGTTATTATTATTGTCTTCAACATTAAACTTCTTCAGTAAAGTTATACTGAATCAGTTTACTTAGTCTGATTCTATTCGCAGCAAATAAATGTAATCGAGCTTTTAATTTGGTCTGGTTCTGGGTCTTTCCAATTTATTGCTTACTCAGGTAGTAAGCCTGGAAACTACTTTGTTGTTGTTGTTGTTGTTGTTGTTGAGGGGTAGTAAAGGTCTACGGAAGAGCCTAAAAAGGTCTGAAAAAGGTGTTCCGTGTTGAGTTAAAGATACAGGAATTTTAGGATAGGATATTTATGGTTTATTTATTAGAATAAAAATGTAAAAAAAAATGCTGTGCATGTTAAAAAGTACAGAACAACTATTCCTAATAAAATATAGCGTATTAATTTTTATTTTCGTTGGTGAAACAAGGCTCTATTTGAACCATAGATTTCAACATGTTTTAATTTATTTGGTGTGCTGAATTTAGAGTCTGTTTCTGCTGAATTATTTTGTTTCCACTTACAACTGAGAATATATGAACATGTTTAATTTGTGTCCTTTTTATTGTCAGTATGCTAGGTATGAGTACTAGTTACAAAGACCACTTCTCGTTTAGTTAGGAATATAATGTTTGCAACATATGTGTGAGGGTAAAATCTGCGCGCTTTCCGAGTAAGCTTGAGGTCGGATCACGCCTTGTTTTCCTTTACCTCGGGAGATTTTTCACTTGTGTTATGCAGAATGCAAAAAACAACCTACTAAGCTCTACGAGTAGAGTAGCATTGAATATCCTGAGTGACTAATAGACCTCTATCAACGTCAATATTAACAAATAAAAAATGCGCCCATGTTTCTTCGGCACAATCAAGTTTTCTGTACAGGCGCTACATCCTATATTGGTGCCAGACACACGATTATGGCTAACTTAAACATTGAATAAAATCAAAACTACTGAGGCTAGAGGGCTGCAATTTGTTAAGTCTGATGATTGGAGAAAGGATGTTCAGCATACCAATTTGCAGCCCTCTAGCCTCAGTAGTTTTTAAGATCTGAGGGCGGACAGAAAAAGTACGGCAGGACAAAGCAATCTCAAAAGTCTTCTTTTACAGAAAACTAAAAGCAGAAACTATTTCTAGTTGAAGATCCAAGAGCATGAGTGTGTATACATAAAAATCATTCATGATATATTCAAACATTTATATCAGACAATATGTCTATAGGACAGGTACTAAAAAATATAAAAATTTCTAAATAAATTAAAAAGAAGGGATCCACCCAGACAGCCATAAAATCTCTCAACACACAAAACTTTAGAAAAATCATCCCTTAAACGAAGTTGTATCAATGTACACCATCTATATCAAACTATTAATGAACTTCCACCTACTAGTATTACCTTTTTCACCTCCCAATAAGCTACCTGAACGCCCCCTCCTCCTTGTCATAAAACCCCAGGTAGAAACCTTATTATCTTTTATATCAACCGCAGTTAACGAGAGGATGAGCCCCAGAGGTGTCCTTTTGGTGGTCCTTGTTAGAATTCATTACGGATTTTAGCAGAGTCTATAGTCTTTAATATCTTTTTCCTTATAATATATAACGGCGTTTACCATGTAAGGCCTCGGAACCCTTATTGCTGAATATGCTGACGAGAATAACTTTTCTCCTTGAGAATAATACTGTTTGTAAGCTCAAGTGGTTCAGGAAACCTAGTTACTTTGAACTGGGTTCAAATGTTCAGGGAACCTAGTTACCTTGAACTGCGTTCAAATGTTCTTGGAACCTAGTTACCTTGAACTAGGTTCAAATGTTCAGGGAACCTAGTTACCTTGAACTATGTTCAAATGTTCTTGGAACCTAGTTACCTTGAACTATGTTCAAATGTTCAGGGAACCTAGTTACCTTGAACTATGTTCAAATGTTCAGGGAACCTTGAACTAGGTTCAAATGTTCAGGGAACCTAGTTACCTTGAACTGGGTTCAAATGTTCAGGGAACCTAGTTACCTTGAACTGCGTTCAAATGTTCAGGGAACCTAGTTACCTTGAACTATGTTCAAATGTTCAGGGAACCTAGTTACCTTGAACTGGGTTCAAATGTTCAGGGAACCTATTTACCTTGGACTGGGTTCAAATGTTCAGGGAACTTAGTTACCTTGAACTTGGTTCAAATGTTCAAAGAAACTAGTTACCTTGAACTGGGTTAAATTGATTCGTGACATTTGTATATTTAATCCAGAGATATATGAATGTAAAAGATTATTAAATAATAGTGACTAGAGAAACAAATGGAGGTTTCAATCAATCTGAATTCTATGAACAAGATGAAATCTATCTTTCGAATGAATAAAACAAATCCAAAAATTGTCTGCATAGAGTCAGTCGGAATTGAAATTCTATTTTGGTATCTGAAACTGAAATCAAATTAAATGGCTGATAAATTATTTTGTTTTGAACATTCTCTTTCCCAACCCACACATTTAACAACTATTTATGAAAAAGCAAAAATGTGCAAAACGAAAATGTTTGTGATGTCAAAAAATATAAATATCCTGTTTTTCGTTTCTTTTTCTGTCATTCAAATGCATGAATATTAAAAAAATAAAAAACATACGTGGTAGATGACGAGCGTGTGTTGAAAAAGAATGCACATGTATAAATTATATTTGTTTAATATTTCATGCATTAGCATTTTTAAACAATATTGGATCAGCTAATACTATAGTCGATTCACATACATCAACCGTGCATCTGATGTCTAGGCCAGTCCCTTACGACGTTCCTGATTGTCTGCTGATAAGCCAACCACAGGGCTGGAAGGAAACTCTCTCGAGAGTTCACATAGGCAGGATGTATGTTCCACCTCTCCTGAGGAATACTTCTGGAAGACTTATTCCTCAAGAGAGGTGGAACATACTACATCCTGCCTATGAGAACTATCTCGAGAGAGACTGAGAGTTTCCAGCCCCGTGATTGGCTTATCAACAGTCAATCAGGAAGGGCGTAAGGGACTGGCCTCGACATCAGATGCACGGTTGATTTAAATCTACTATAGTATGGTTGATTAGTAATTTCAATCCGTTGTGGACATATAATATCTCGTCAAAAAGTCGTATTGCTTAAAAACTCCAGAAAAATCAGTCCAAGGAAGTGGCACTGGAAGTAACACTGGACCTAATAGGCGGACTGTGTAAATAAAACATTTTAAAACAGCTAAAGAGATCGGAAATCACATTCTAATAATGTAATGTTTCCCCTAAGCAAGTTATCAGTAAAATTCCCGGCCCAATTACAGTACTGCAACGTTTCTGCATTTGCAAAAATAGTGTATTTTCCAAGTCCAAAACTGTTCTTTAATTTGTTTTTATACGTCCTCAATTAATGTAATAAAATCTAATTATTTTTTCTTTTAAATATTTTTTATTTTATTCGAACACAACTTGCATTGTATTAACCTGACATATTTTGAGCAAAGGTGAAGGTAGAGCAATTCCAAATATTTTCATTGGATACATAAAAGAAAAACTTATCTGATAAGGCAATTCGGAACATTTTCATTGGATACATAAAACAAAAACTTATTTAACATGGCAATTCCAAATATGTCCATTGGACACATAAAAGAAAAGCTTACTTAATATGGCAATTCCAAATATTTTCATTGGATACATAAAAGAAAAACTTATTTAATATGGCATTTCCAAATATTTTCATTGTTTTATTTTTCATTTAAATATATTTTTACCTTATTCGAACACAGCTTGCGTTGTATTAACCTGACATATTCTGAGCAAAGGTAAAGGTAAAGCAATTCCAAATATTTTCACTGGATACATAAAAGAAAAACTTAATTCAATATGGCTCAGGTATTGGATGCACCAAACCAGTGATAGGCTTTCCCGTTCGTCCCCTTTTTTTTGAAAAACTACACAAGCTCAAAGATCAAAACATCCTTTATGAAGGCAAACCAGGTAGCAACTTTTGGTTAAAGCCTCGTGTTTCCTGAACTAAATTCTCCAATGACCACAGAAAAACGTTGAAGTCGAAATGAACAAAAAGTGAGGTATACACAGCGAGAATCGAATCGAAAATTGGTTGTTACTGTATAAGCGACCTGGAGGTAAAAAGTTAAAAAACGGAAATAAATAAAAATGGTAGAGAAAAGTGACTGTATCGCTGGAACGATTCAGACAAAAATGGTAAAAGTTTGTATAGAGTTAGAGAACAGTAAGGGATTGAGTGTAAAATGGAATATCTACTCGTATTGTTGTTAGGAAAGAAATAAAACATGCACGTGGGGGTTAGGAAAGTAAAATACAGGGTAGCAATGAACAATATTATTATTATTATTATTATTATTATTATTATTATTATTATTATTATTATTATTATTATTATTGAATGCCCTTCGCCAGTAATTTTGTTCTGTTTGTCATTATTTACAAAAGAGAAATGTAAATATTCTTTGGAGAGAGTTCTTTCGGCGTAAAGAATTATAAAACACGAAAGTTGCAAAGTAATTCCGATGTTTACGGTGTGTGTGTGTGTGTGTGTGTGTGTGTGTGTGTGTGTGTATTATTATTATTATTATTATTTATTATTATTATTATTATTATTATCATTAATATAATTTTAACAAACAAGACCTCATTCAAACTGGACGGTATCTAGCGGAGATATTTATCCAGGGAAATTTACAAGCTTTCACGACTTAATTCCTCATCGTCTGTTCTACGGATAACAAACGATGAGGACTTCTAGTCCTAAAAAGCTTGTAACCCCTCCAGAATAAACATCTCCGCTAGACACCATCCACTTTAATGAGGCCCTGTTATGATTTTATATATATATATATATATATATATATATATATATATATATATATATATATATATATATATATATATAATGTGTGTGTGTGTGTGTGTGTGTGTGTGTGTGTATAGATAATGTCTATGTATGATATAATTCGTATATTTAGTTTTGAATTTAACTATCTCCAACGAAAAAATCATACATTAATTTTTGGACTGTACAAACTGATTCCATTCATCTTATTCACTTTTATTCCTCCCTTTAATTGAAATTAAGCAATGACTTGCATATCCACAAGAGATTCACGTTCCTCTTTGCTCAAAGAACGCATCTCTTCCTTCCCTTTTTTTTTTTTTTTTTTTTTTTTTTTTTTTTTTTTTTTTTTTTTTTTTTTTTTTTTTTTTTTTTTTTTTTTTTTTTTTTTTTTTTACATCGTCCAGGCAATCAGGTCCCTCGGGGTCTCAAAAGAACCTGGAACACTCCAGAGATCTTAAAACTTCCTACTTCTTCTGCCGCTGGTGTTTACACAGCAATTCCAGACTCATCATCACAAGGATCTCGGCCTGGAAAGAAAGCAAACAGCTCTTCTTTTATTGTTTGGAACGATCAGATGAATGTCTATTTCGAAAAGTATGATAATCCATTGCTGGAAAAGTATGATAATCCATTCCTGGAAATGTATGATAATTTAATTTCTGGAAAAGTATGATAATCCACTTTTGGAACGATAAGATGAATGTCTCTTTCGAAAAGTATGATAATCCATTCCTGGAAAAGTACGATAATACATTTCTGGAATGATCAGACGAAGGTCTACTTCGAAAAGTATGATAATCCATTCCTGGAAAATTACGATAATCCATTTCTGGAACGATCAGACGAAGGTCTACTTCGAAAAGTATCATAATCCATTCCTGGAAAAGTATGATATTCGATTTCTGGAACGATCAGACGAATGGTTATCTCGAAAAGTATGATAATCCATTTCTGGAAAAGTACGATAATCCATTTGTGCAACGATCAGACGAATGGTTATCTCGAAAAAGTATGATAATCCATTCCTGGAAAAGTATGACAGTTAATTCCTGGAAAAGTATAATAATCCATTTCTGGAACGATCAGATGAATGTCTATTTCGAAAAGTATGATCATCCATTTCTGGAAAAGTATAATAATCCATTCCTGGAAAAGTATGATAATCCATTGCTGGAAAACTATGATAATCCATTTCTGGAAAAGTATGATAATCCATTTCTGGACAAGTATGATAATCCATTTCTGGAACGATCAGATGAACGTCTATCTCGAAAAGTATGATCATCCATTTCTGGAAAAGTATAATAATCCATTCCTGGAAAGGAATGATAATCCATTCCTGGAAAAGTATGATAATCTATTTCTGGAACGATCTAGTAAATATCTATCTCGAAATATATGCTAATCCATTTCTGGATCAATTCTCGACTGGAAGGAACTAAATAAATGTGGGTGAGTGTTGTAACTTGTAAAGATAAAAGTATGTGATACTATTTTTAATCTATTAAAAATGATACTGATATTTTGGAGATAGTCGCGTGGTTAAAAGCACTTCACTGTAAGTCCTGATTTCTTGGTTCCGTGGTTCGCGCCCATGAGCCGACGAAGTTCTTATCAACTAAAAAAATCCCCTTCAGCTAACATATATGAAAATATATTAATTCCGAAGTAGAGCGAATTAGATATTAAAGGGCATTTGCAGCTTAATGGGTATGCTGTTTCAAATTTTCACTCAAAAAAATTATTTTAGGGGTAAATAAACGCACTTTAAATAAAAATATGCATATGTATATACACACATATACATGACTATATCGTGAGTATTTTAGATAGAAATATGTATATGTATATACACACATATACATGACTATATCGTGAGTATGTGTTTTTGGCATCCATTTTCCATGAAAAAAAAAATAAAATCGAAAACCAACTTAAATCTAACAGATAATATTTTTTTTTTTTGATAAAAAAAAAATATCGTAACCCAACTTGAATTCAACTGATAATATTTTAAATTTCCATAAAGGCAATGTTCTCTATTTCTAGACCCTTTTTACCGAAATTCTCGCTGGCGATTCTTTAATCTCCTTCCTCGAAAACCAACTTAAATCTAACAGATAATATTTTGATAAAAAATATCGTAAACCAACTTGAATTCAACTGATAATATTTTAACATTTCCATAAGGCAATGTTCTCTATTTCTAGACCCTTTTTACCGAAATTCTCGCTGGCGATTCTTTAATCTCCTACCTCGCACTGTAAAGAGACCTCCCTCTCTTCTCATAAAAACAACCACAAAAGCTTAATTTTCCATTATGCGGTCTGACTATGTTACAGATGAGTCCCCAAACTATCGTGCAATAGATTCTCAGCCATAATGGAATTTGAAAAAAAAAAGCGTTCTTCATGACTATTATATATATATATATATATATATATATATATATATATATATATATATATATATATATATATACACATACATATACACACATATGGAATGTAAAAACACCGTATCGTGCTTCTAACAAATCATCAGAAAGATCCCCAGTAATATTATTGTATATCCAGACGAAATATATTCTTGTTTGTAAATATTTTCGCAAATACACTTCGTATGGATAAACAAGAATATTACTGTTTATCCTTGATCCTTCTATATATATATATATATATATATATATATTATATATATATATATATATATATATATATATATATATATATATATATATATATATATATATTTATATATATATATGTTTGTGTGTAATGTGTGAGACGAAAATATCTACAGAAAATATCAAATGGTTGGAATTAACTTCTATTAATTAGAGACACAAATGTTCACGACAAAACCATCTGGAGAATAGAGGGCCGTTTTCCAACCCAGTTCCTGTAATAACCCATGGCCACTTTAATAGGGACCTTTTACTGGCGGGTCTATGAGCAAGAGGCCAGTTCAATAAAAAATAACGAGTATGGACGCTAGAGACTGAGGTACTCCAAATTCTTCTCAGTTGCTGCCCTTATTCTTGATATGTTCTTGATATTGCAATTCATTATTTCAGCAATAGTTGTAGTTTCTTTACATGAGACCAGTATTTGCCTCAGAATGAATTGAATTTAACTGTGCCTCTACTTTCATTTGGCGCATGACTTGCAAAGTTAGACTTGTAAAACAGGCAGACAACCAAAGTGGAGTAATGGCAGATAGACACTATAGTAGATTCACATCAGCCGTGCATTTGACGTCTAGGCCAGTCCCTTACGACGCTCCTGATTGGCTGTTGATAAGCCAACCACAGGGCTAGAAACTCTCCTCAGTCTCTCTCGAAAGTTCACATAGGCAGGATGTATTTCCACCTCTCTTGAGGGATACGTCTTTCAGGAGAGGTGGAACATACATCCTGCCTATGTGAACTCTCGAGAGAGCTTATCAACAGCCAATCAGGAGCGTCGTAAGGGACTGGCCTAGACGTCAAATGCACGGCTGATGTGAATCTACTATAGTACACTCATCTCTTACAAGTCAATTTTGCTAATGTGCCAAATGAAAGATGGGGCAAAACGTTAAGTGTATTTTGAGAGACAAGTAGTAGTCTAAAATTAAAAAAGAAAAAAAAAATATTGGTGAAACAAAAATTGCAATGTTGTTAACACAAGCTGCCGTGATTTATAGAATAACACTACAAGAATAAGGGCAGAAGTCACTTAGATTATTACTAATTGAAAAACATTGTCATAAATTATATATATTAAACCAGGTTTTATAAGAAAATGAAATGTCTTGAATTTACTGGAAAACAAAATCGAAGAATTAAAATAATGTTTATAAAATCAGGTATTATAGGAAACTGAAATGTCTTGAATTTACTGGAAAAAATGCGTTCATTTTCGAAGTTAAAATAATTTTCATATAATCAGGTTTTATAGGAAACTGAAATGTCTTGAATTTACTGGAAAAGAAGAGATCATTTTTCGAAGAGTTGAAATAATTTTTTTCTCTCTTTAATTAAAACTTTCTTGTTTTCGTTTCGCATTGGGACGCGCTTTCGTTCTGGCGCTATACAATTTATCTTGAAAACTGGAAACGGAAATGAGCCCCATTAGAGCATAATTACGTCAGAGGCGGTCTTTTGTCACAACTTTCGTTCCTTTTGTACTATTGCCCAGTTAATGGAGTTCTTTGAGTTTCGTCGCCTCGAGGATTCCCGTTTAAAACTGGCGAACCCTGCTTAAAACAAGGCGTAATCCGACCAGCAGTTACTCGGGGCGCGTTTTGAAATTTACAGTTAAACAGAGCGTTGTTTCGCCAACGAAAATTAAAATAAATACGCTATATTTTATTAGAAATTATTTTTCTATACTGTTTAACATGCACTTTTAAGTTTTACATTTTCACTCTAATAACTAAATCATAAATGCCATAGAAAATTTAAATAAACAAGTTATATTTTCTTATAAATAATTTTTCTATACTGTTTAACATGCACATTATTTATGTTTTTCCTTTTCGTTCTAATAACTAAATCATAAAAATCCTAGAAAATTGAAATAAATAAGTTATATTTTCTTATAAATAACTTTTCTATACTGTTTAAGATGCGTATTATTTATCTTTTACATTTTCGTTCTAATAACTAAATCATAAATACCCTAGAAAATTGAAGTAAATAAGTTATATTTTATAAGATCTCTCTCTCTCTCTCTCTCTCTCTCTCTCTCTCTCTCTCTCTCTCTCTCTCTCTCTCTCTCTCTCTATGACATATATTACATATCTTTGTAAATATGAAGGTCAGTTAACCTCATTTTACTCTTAACCTCATTTTACTCTTAATCACTAAGATAAAATCATTATCTGATCACAAAAAATAAGTTGATATATGGATAAATAGATAATAATTTATCAAAAAGCAAAAAAGCATAGTATTAAGGTTGTCATGTATTGCATTTTCGTTTCAACTCTGGAAGCTACAACTGCACAATGTCCTCTGGGAGGCTCTACGAAGTAATACTAAAAAACAACGATGATTTGATCACGTGATACGAAACCCACATGATATCACGGCATGACTAAACTGCCTCCCAAATATTTTGGGTACTGTAAGGTGACCCCTGGGTAAATAATGACCTTTTCCGGAGCGTTATATTTCCCTCGTCACACGAGTGACGCCAGAACGTTCGCTGGAATGTGAGACGACGACGCTCCGGGGACAAATAAAGAAGATCTCTCGCGGAAGCTTAATTGCATTTCTTCTGTCGACGTACTTTCTAAAAGTGTGTTTTGAATTTTCGGCGGATATAATGCAAAACCGCTGACGTCGAAAGTTGTTCATTCATTGCTTGTTTGTTTATATTTTCACAATACAATTACGTTGCATTTCATGTTGCCTGCTTTACGTTACTGAATATATGGCACACACACACTCTCTCTCTCTCTCTCTCTCTCTCTCTCTCTCTCTCTACAAGAAAAGGCTTATTTCTCTTTTTTATTTATTGTTCAGGGATCTTTCGATGTACCATGCGTGGTTACAGCTCTCTCTCTCTCTCTCTCTCTCTCTCTCTCTCTCTCTCTCTCTCCTTGTTTACAATAAAAGGCATATTTTTCGTTTTTATTAGTTGTTCAGGGATCTTTTGATGTACCATGCGTGGTTACAGCTCTCTCTCTCTCTCTCTCTCTCTCTCTCTCTCTCTCTCTCTCGTTCATAAGAAAAGGCTTATTTTTCTTTTTTATTTATTGTTCAGGGATATTTTGATGTACGATGCGCGGTTACATCTCTCTCTCTCTCTCTCTCTCTCTCTCTCTCTCTCTCTCTCTCTCTCTCTCTCTCTCCTCCTTTTCATTACAAGGTAAAGTTACATAAAAATAAAATAATTAAAAACTACATCACTGGTTTATAAGACGGATCATACTCATAAAGTATGTGATTATACAGTACACTTCATATAGGATTCATTCGTGGTTTCTTTTATTGGGATTTATCAGAGATTAAAGGTCAATGAATTAATGTGAAATAATTTAATTCATTTTGAT
>NC_087202.1:2533734-2548734 GCF_015104395.2 Macrobrachium nipponense | reverse complement strand
GGCTACAGTCCTACTAACTCCTCCCCAATCCCACCAGCCACCGCCCCCCCCCCCCCCCCTCGTTTTGGGTGTGAGGGGTGGCCGGCGGCATCCCGGCTATACTACAGAAAGTTAATTTCCTCTCAGCGTCACTTTTTCTTCTGATGGGAAAAGGAACAAAATAAAAAAATTAAAAAAAACGAACAAAATAAAATGATATTATAAAAAAGTATCACCGAAAAAATTAATCATTATCGTGTAGAAAAAAAAAACATTAAAACCAGCAAAAATTATTTTCTACAAACGGATAAGCTTTTAAAAAGTATCACTTTACATTGACAACCCTCATTGAAAAAAAAGTTTTCTTATGTCTGAGTTAACGATCAAACAGTAAAAAAAATGAAACGAGAAGAAATTGAATACAAGAAAAATACGGAAATAAAAGGTTTCACTACTAATGATAACGTTTAAAGCATAAGTTCAGGACTTTGGAACAAAAGTTCTGGATTAAAACATAAGTTCACGACTTTAAAAAACAAAACATAGGTTCGGGACTTTAAAACATAAGGTCAAGATTTTAAAACATAAGTCCAGGACTTTAAAACATAAGTTCAAGATTTTAAAACCTAAGTTCAGGATTTAAAACATCATAATATCAAGACTTTAAAACTTAAGTTCAGGACTTTTAAAATTTAAGTTCAAGACTTTCAAACATAAATTCAGGACTTAGTTCAGGACTTTTACTTTAAAACATAAGTTCAGGATTTAGTTCACGACTATCAAACATAAGTTCAGGATTTAGTTCATGACTTTAAAATATAAGTTCAGGACTTTAAAACATAACTTCAGGACTTAGTTCAAGATTTTTTAATTTAAAACATAAGTTCAAGACTTGAAAACATGAGTTCAGGAACGTACCCTCGAAAGATCACAAGTAAATAACGAATCCGGAAGGAAACGACCGAAGCAAAGTGAAAAGCCCTGGAAGCTAACAGCCGTGAGCTGATCCTGGCTATATGGAAAGTGTCGAGCTGTCATTGAGAAAACGAGCTCCTGGTTCTGTTGGGGCCTTGTTGGCAATTTTGGCAAAAATGTTGCGATATATATTTTGCTCCCTTTTCTGGAATCTGTGCTTTAAATTGCTTTACTTCAGGAGAGGTTTCCTTAGTGTTTGAATAATAATAATAATAATAATAATAATAATAATAATAATAATAATAATAATAATAATAATAATAATAATAATAATAATAATAATAATAAGATGCTGGGAAAAGACCTTCTTTCAAACATGTTTTATTGAAAATAGTGGCAGAATTTACGGAAATGACTTTATACAAGATTCTCTCAGTTCTTTATCAATATACCTATATCAAGGTGTATTCTATCATTATGCCTCTATAAAGGTATATTTTATCATCAAATATAAAGAATGCCCAATCTGACTTCATTCCTGCTGAAGAAAGCAGATAAAAATGTTGCCTTTACATGCACAAAATGCATACTATGAAATGCATGCCATAATCAATATCAAATTAGCATTCAAGAGTAACCGAAAAGAAAACGTTTCTTGTATTAAAAATTATCAAATAAAAAGAACAAAGAAACCTGAACAACTCCATAATAATGATATCAGCATGTTGACACCATTTCACGCTTCAAATATTCTCAATAGTTACAAGGAGTTACAAGGATTAGGATGTCTCAAAGACTTGTCAGTCCATCCTAAGAGGAGATATTGTGTGCTCAATTATCTCTAGAAGCAGGTTTTACTTGAAGTAGTTTTTTAAAGAAACACGTCACTGAACTGGAATAAGGTTGTCTTATAACAATGACGATTTGCCATAAGAAACATTGTACTTTGAAACAATTAAAATAAAATATAAAAAAAAGTGTTTCAAGGCACAGTGATCCTTTTCTCGATTCGCAGAGCATGAATAATTGGGATCTGCTCCTCCGAATTGTAAAGTGTAGCGATGCGTCAACTTCGTTAACTTTGAAAGGCAGAGCATTGATTGATCGATGAATGACATACTGGCGGCGGGTGGAATTTTTTGGCATGGAAGGGGATTATATAGATGGCACGCTTACGAACGTGTACGCATGCGCAAGAGCGCTGTTCAACGGCCTTCTGTTAATTGGATAACTAACAGATGGTGATTGGAATCGGATATGAACAGTAAACTTTGACTCCGTACGGAAAGTTGAGCTCTGAGAGAGAGAGAGAGAGAGAGAGAGAGAGAGAGAGAGAGAGAGAGAGAGAGTTACAAGGATTAACTTATGTCTTAAAGAGGAGACATCGTGTTCTCACTTATCTCTAGGGGCAGGTTTTACTGTTCATTCACAGTGTCCTAATGATTTTCTCTGGCTTTCTTTTGAAGAGAGAGAGAGAGAGAGAGAGAGAGAGAGAGAGAGAGAGAGAGAGAGAGAGAGAGAGAGAGATGGTTTAGCTGTGAAAGGAAAAAACGACTTATGTTTTTCAAATCTCTCCCAGAATCTCACAGTATTCATTAATGCACGGCACTAATAAATGTTAGCAATACCTGGTATTAAAAGTCACCCGTGTGTATGTCTATATATTTTTCGCGAGTCTGTCTTGTGCAAGATTATTTCTTATAATGTAAATAATAAAAATTTATTCCTCTAGCTTTGTAAGTCTATTATAATATTTAGTCAATAAAGTAATAAAATATGTGGAAAATATTCAAAATTAGCCAAGTGCTGGGTTGACAACCATTGTAAGTGCAGAACCCAAATTCGAGAACAATATATGTGCTGCAGATTCCATATAAACTTACAGTGTCTCTTGATAGCCAACGGCTATCTTCATGCACAGAGAGGAATGTGCGTATTTACTGAAGGAACTACAAATAAATTGTAATTGAATTTCCAGGAAAACTTATTTTTAATTTAATAAAAAAAGTTCCAGTTGATAAGACCTTATGTACGTATATTCATCTTCTTTATCACATTATTATTATTATTATTATTATTATTATTATTATTATTATTATTATTAATACAGGTTTTATTGAAAATAATGACTATTTCAGCCACGTTTATTTTATTATAGAAGTTTCTCTATATTTCTTATTACTGGCCTTTCTTCTGTACTCAAATTGGCTATTAAAACGCCAAATGGGGGATTCATGTAAAGAACGTGGTATTTGTCAAACTGAATAGATTATACAAAATGCTGTACAAATTGGATCTTAAGGCTTCAGATCTAATTTGTACTGCATTCTGTATAATCTATTCAATTTGACAAATACCACGTTTTTAAGATGAATCCCCAATTTAAGTATAGAAGAAAAGTCAGTAATAAGAAGAATAGACAAACTTCTATACAAAATAAACGCGGCTGATATAGTCTTTATTTTCAATAAAACCTGTATTAATGAAGGTCTTCGTCCAGCATATTATTATTATTATTATTATTATTATTATTATTATTATTATTATTATTATTATTATTATTATTCAAAGAGGGAATCAATGCGCGCCATCAGCTAAGTAAATGAACCAGGTCTTACGAATAAAAATTAAAAGCCAATAGCTGGGCTCAAATACGCCGGTCCATACCTTTAACCCAAAAGAAAGTGAAATACATTTTGCTAATGTCAGCATTCAGGCGAAAAGAGAAATATCCCATCAAGCAGCATATGACGTTCTGGCGTGAACTGTTTTAGAAGGATTTTGGGGGAATCAAAGAATCAGTGTTTGGTACATGTCACCTGCACGCTGTGAATTTTAGCTCGTGATCCGCCGAGCTCTGAAAGTTATTTGCCCTTTGACGCAGTTTAAAAACAAGAGGTCATCTGGTTATTTGGTATAAAAATAAACAAAAACGTCTCCTATTGCCTATGGTGCATTTGGGAGTTTTAACACTGACTTCATCTATATTTCGGGCAATCGTTTGAGACTTAATAGACTGATTGATTGCATTACCCAACGTGCTTTTCGAAATTTATCATCAATACATTGCAATTTCCTTGCAAGATTTCCCACAGGAAGTCCACTGCTTTCAAGCGCAGGCGCGATGTATTATTATATTAGATTCACATCAACCGTGCATCTGATGTCTAGGCCAGTCCCTTACGACGCTCCTGATTGGCTGTTGATAAGACAGTCACAGGGCTGGAAACTCTCAGTCTCTCTCGAGAGAGTTCACATAGGCAGAATGTATGTTCCACCTCTCCTGAGAGATACTTTTGGAAGACTTATCTCTCAGGAGAGATGGAACATAGATCCTACCCATGTGAACTCTCTCGAGAGAGACTGAGAGTTTCAGCCCTGTGACTGGCTTATCAAAAGCCAATCAGGAGCGTCGTGAGGGACTGGCCTAGACATGAAATACACGTTCGATGTGAATCTACTATAGTATATATATTAATATATAGATATAATATATATATATTTATATATATATATATATATATATATATATATATATATATATATATATATATATATGTTTATATAATATATTACACACACACACACACCACACACATATATATATATATATATATATATATATATATATATATATATATATATATATATATATAGCGTTTTACTCCCTAGCTACTGCTTCCTTATATATCTGTTGTGGTTATTTAAGTTTAACAACTTCAGTTCCTGACGAATCAAGACAGAGTTGTGTGGAGTTATAATAATAAGGATAATCACAAAATATAACCAGCGCTTGGTGGAAAGGTAGTGAATTATAGCTTTGTGTGTTGAAGCAAAAATAATCGCATATTATGAGTTTCTCCGTCGTTAAAATAAAAGTTGAGATTAGTTCAAAAATTTATGGGGATCAAAAAGGTAAATGTCCAAGTTATCCGTGTTAAGTCATTAAATAAACGTTTTCCTAAACGTTGTTTTTTTTAATTCAGCAAAAGGGTGACTTTGATGTTGAACACTGTATACATTGATTTCTAATTAAATCTTCAAAATATGATCCTGTGTCTTTATGGCTCCGTGTGTATTCCAGCATCATTTGAAATGAACATAGGTTATGAGACTCTTAAAGTATGTCATGTTCGCCGTTCTGAATTAAAGGGGCACTTGAAGTTATCATTTTCGCAATAAGTATAGGGTGTCCATAAAGTCCCAGTACCATTACAGGTATCTATTGCTTGTAATGGTGCTGGGACTTTTTGGACACCCTGTATATTATATGGTATTTCAGCTATCCTCGGTATGAAGATGTAACTATCGTTGGTAAATGTTAGGACAAATTATTTTAGGGTACTTTCGATTTTCGTAACATTTATTCAAAATTAAGAATACTGAGTTTTATTATAAAACTTAATCTTTATTATTATTATTATTATTATTATTTTATTATTATTATTATTATTATTATTATTATTATTATTATTATTAAAATAGTTGTACCAAACCACTGGGCAGATTAGCAGGTCTCACAGAGCTAGCCCAAAAGGATTTGTTATTACTTATATTTGTAATTTTTGCTTTATATTTTGTCAATTAAACTACAATTTTGAGAAAACTTTTTAACTGAATTAATCGCAAATGTTGACCTCTCTAAAACTTGAGTTTCTAACATGCCCTACCGTATATTTAACTCAATAACAAACAATGCTACTTAACAAAGGACTCTATGTTTGTTTGTATGGTATTTTTACGTTGCATGGAACCAGTGGTTATTCAGCGACGGGACCAACGGCTTTTTACGGGACTTCCGAACTTCTGTCACCAGTAATACACATGTCTTATCACCTCAATGGAATGCCCGAGAATCGAACTCGCGGCCACCGAGGTCTGCGGCAGGCCAACACCATACTGATCACGCCCTGAGGCGCTTAAAGGACTCTACGAAACATATGGCTATAAAACGGCTTTACGTGACTTCCGAACCACTTTGCTAGTGAACTTATATCACCAGAAATACACATCTCTGACCCCTCAATGGAATGCCCAAGAATCGAACTCGCGTCAACCGAGGTCTGCGGAAGGCCAAGACCATACCGATCACGCCACAGAGGCGTTTAAAGGACCCTACGAAACATATGGCTATAAAATGAATCATCTTCATGGCCGAGTGTATAAGCGATAACCAGAAGAAGAAGAAGAAGAAGGGTTTCAAACATGTGTGTGTGTGTGTGTGTGTGTGTGTGTGTGTGGTCCCCTCGAGCGCCTCTATAACTCAATATGCAGTCTCATGTGCCGGAGGAGATGAAGATGCAGATGAAGATGCAACGCGGAATACCAATTAGGCTCCTTCCATTACCTCGCAGTCTTTCATCTCCGCCGTCTCCGCCCGGATGCTGAATTCGAAAAGAGATCCTTCTTGGTGATTAGTTCAGCCTCTCGTTTAACCTTGTTTGCATTCCTTTGAGGACAGACTAAGAACTAAGAGGAAACTAACTAATTGTCCGGATGGTTTTCATATCTAAGGTAAAGTGGAAAAAATAAAACTGTGCTTATACAGTAAATAATATTCGGTTTAGATAAAACTGTCTGAATGATATAACATAGACAAGGCTTTCATGGGGATTTTCTATGATAAATTCTAAAGATATATATATATATATATATATATATATATATATATATATATATATATACATATATATATATATATATATATATATATATATATATATATATTTTAGTTATCTTTATAGTTTGTCATAGAAAATCGCCATAAATGTCTTGTCTATGCTATGTTATTTAGACAGTTTTTCTAAAATGAACATTATTTACTGTATAAGTACATTTTTTTGGTATGTATGTCTACACACACACACACACACACACACACATATATATATATATATATATATATATATATATATATATATATAGAGTGTGTATATATATACATACACTTATACAAATGCACGATGTTTTTATGTTAGCGAACTGCAAGACGCAAAAACCTTTTAACATCAAGTTCACCATACCCTGGCAATGACCTATACCCAAGGGTCACTACAATAGTTAAGTAAAAATGCCCCGGTTATATTACCCGACTGGTCAAAACCGACTGTTTTTTGTTGCTCCTAAACCAAAGTCCCAGGTTCGAATCCTTGGAGGGGGACTTAAGCACTTATTATTTATATAATTCGCCTTTGGTGCGAGTGATGCCCGAGGTATAACGAATTCGATATCATATGTTGGTGGCTTAATATTAGTTTAATATTTGTGAATATTTCCACTTTTAGAGTTAAGGTTGCCACACCTCTGTGTGAATTGACAGTCAGCTGACAGCCAGGATTTTATAGGTGGGCATCTAGATGGAATGTTTATTTTTTTTTTTTAATGAAATGTGATCGACATTCCAAACCCCTAAAAAAGGGACGGTCTTGAATTCCTTCGTGTTTAATGGAAAAGAAAAAAATATATAATTGAAAGGGATTATAATGGCGGTCATCTATATGGAATATATTTTTTAATGAAATATGATCGAAAATTCCAACCCCTAAAAACGGGATAGTCTTGAATTCCTTCGTGTTTAATGGGAAAGAAAAATATATAATAGAAGGAACTTCTCGCAGAACAATGACTTTAGAGGAACGTTTTTTTGTTTTTTTTTCAGCTATGACATATATCATGGCGTTATTGGCTAATGTTTTTCCTGCCGTGCTCTCCAAAGGTGGTCGTTAGCGCTTGCTAAAACGTAACCTGCTTTTGTCAGGTGTCGTGTTTCCTCTTCTCAATCATGTGGGAATGAACGTTGAACCACAACGTTTATTTCTTGTGGACTCTTCGTCTTGGGAAAATTTTTTTTCTACTTTAAGTACTGTGTATTTAATTTTTCCATACATGCTACAACTATTCTTTAATATTTCCATTCCTTCTACCTCGGAATTAATATATTTTCATATATGTTGTACAAAATATTAGTTATATTTTCTTTTTTCTAACTTTTAAATTTGAAATTGTTCTACAAAAAAAATATAAGCAATATAAAATTTCATATCTAGATAATGGTTCCAGTTAACTTCATTAAAGGCCATTATTACCTTACAGTAGCTGTAATGCCTTTTAGCTCCCAGAACCAGCTAGTTTAACTAGTTACTGCCGAAGAATTGCCCTTTTACAGAATAGTGTTGGGATCTTCGGGAGAGGTGAAAGTTTTCCTTTTCTTGAGAGCTACGTAATTCAAGCAGTGCAGACCAGACTCGGTCCTACAATGAAGTGCACACTCTAAGCATTTTTGAAGATATCAGCCCTTTCGAGCAGAACGGATTTCGCAGCCGCTGGGATTATTTATATTATTTGGCAACACTTTAAGATGATTTATCGAGAGTAAATAGTTCATGTGACCCACATCAGGACGGAGACTTTATTGCATAACATCGCAGACGGACAGCTTGCCGGTGGATATAAGATGCAGGTTAGCTAATTGTAAGGTTACCCGGCCTTATTTATTGGTTTGTGTTTTATATTCCTCAACCATTCGAGTAAACCATAATTAATTTTTTAAGTCCTGCTAATATTATTTTTTTAGAACGTTGGATTGGCCTATTTCTTTGGCTACAGTTTTTGTCATATTTAATAGCGAAATTATCGTGGCTGGGTTGAGTGATAAATGTCGTTGATTTGGTGAGATTTGTAAATTGAGTGTTTTTGTGTTTAAGTTTGGAATCTTGAGACTTTTATAATTTAAGTGTAATATTTTTGGACGTTTCCACAAGTTTGGTTCACGTTTTTTGTAGTGCTTTTTATGTGCAAGTGACGCGGAATGGTCCGTTTCTGGGTGCACTTCTTATAACATCTTAATTTGGAAGTGCAACGGATGTCTCCCTTATTGTTTTCGTTCCAATACCAAGACGAAGTGTACATTGGGGAGCTTATTTGTTGAGGTGCTGAAGCGATGTATTATGAAATATAGGTTATTCTTTTATATCTCTTGCATATTTTTTACTCCTTTAGACTTAAAAAAGAAGATAGTATATAAAATTCTGCGTATATGTTAAGCGAAGGGGAATTTTTTAGTTGATAATAATTTCGTCCTCTCGTGGATTCGAACCAGAGGACGAAATTATTATGAAGTAAGAAATTCCCCTTCGGTTAACATATATGAAAATATATTTAATCCGAGGTAGAGGGAATCAGATATTAAAAGACATTTGTAGATTAATGTATGTATAGGAATCACGGTGATGATTCCTATACATACAAAATTCACACACACACACACACACACACACACACACACACACACACACACACACACACACATATATATATAATATATATATATATATATATATATATATATATATATATATATATATATATATATATGTGTGTGTGTGTGTGTGTGTATAACTGAATCACAAAAGTTAGGAACGTTATAAATCCATAAATAAAGTTATACGCCACGAAGGGAAAATAAACAAACTGAGTTTCAACAAGATCTTTCGACGTTCAAACGTCCTTTACTTAGCAGATGAACATCTGCTAAGTAAAGGACATTTGAATGTCGAAAGACCTCGCGGAAACTCCGTTGTTTATTTTCCCTTCGTGGCATATAACTTTATTTATATATATAATGTATATACACTTGCGAATATCCAAGCCATAAGGAGACTTTCTCTCCCATAGTTGCGGTCCCCCAAAAGTAGACTAACTACTGGATACAGGATTCACATCAAGCGCCAGACAGAATTGAAATTTGAGGTGAGAGCGAGAAAGATGCAGATAGGAAGGGAATCGAAGCCCAGATAGAACTCTCGTCAGTTCCAACTGACGAATGAAATCCTACAATGGATGAAGGGAGAAAAGAGAATAGCCGAAACCCCAATGAGACTGAAAAATCAAATTTATTCTCCACAAGGGGAAGAAGGGTTCTTATTCGGGAGAAGGAAAATATGCAAAAAAAGACATGCTGTTCTTGCACGTACCTTTCGGGAGAGGGTAACGATATGAAAATATGCTTAAAGTCATACCCTTCTTCCACATAACTTTCGGTAGAGGGTAACGGTATGCAAATATGCAGACATACCCATCTTGCACGTACTTTTCAGGAGAGGGTAACGATATGAAAATATGCAAAAAGACATACCTTTTTTGCACTTACCTTTCGGGAGAAGGTAACGATATAAAAATATGCAAAAAGTCATGCCGTTCTTGCACATAACTTTCGGGAGAGGGTAACGATATGAAAATATGCAGAAAGACGTGCCGTTCTTGCACGTACCTATCGGGAGAGGGTAACGATATGAAAATATGCAGAAAGTCATACCCTTCTTGCACGTATTTTTCGGGAGAGGGTAACGATATGAAAATATGCAAAAAGTCATACCCTTCTTGCACGTACCTTTCGAGAGAGGGTAACAATATGGAAATATGCAAAAAAACATGCTGTTCTTGCACGTAACTCTCGGGGAAGGGTCACAATATGAGGGACATAATTTTCGTGCATGTAGAGCCAAGTTAGACGACAAACCATATGCCTATATCTAGCCCCGCGTGTGTAAAAATATACGAGTTAAAAATGCATTAATGCCGGTACCAAATCAGCAAAGATGAATGAAAACAAGATATTTTTCCTATTAAAATGCAATACCAATATGACGGATATCAATAAAAGTACGATAGAGCCTCAAACACTGATTTTATGACAGGGTCTATCCTGTTATAGTCTCAGCAATGGTTATTCAACGACGACAAATCTAATATCGTAAAGTTAAATTCTCACCCACTTCCGTGGCACCATCAAAGAAAGCAGTCAATATCCACAAATTTCAGCGCCCGACCTCCGGTGGGTCCCGTAATCATGCCAGCGGCAGCCAAAGTTCATAAGTAGTCTGACTTTATGGCTTAATTCCCGGTCTTTACGGCTGGCCAGCGAACCGCGAATATGATCAAAGGCGAGAGGACTTCGTGAATCAGTATCGACTGACGATATCAATCTTTCTCTTCTTGGTCTTTGTTCAGTAATGTGACGACGATTTGAATGGGGGTATTTTTAATATATTTTATGTTTGTAATGTTGGTTATTGTGGTCAGTGAATTTTTGCTTTGTTTTTATAACCATTGTTCATCAATAATAATAATAATTATAATAACAATCTGGAAAAACTAGAGGCTGAAGTAGCTCTAGGACTCATGCAGAAGAGTGTGATGCTAGAAACGGCGCACATAGTAAGAAAAGTGATGGACTCCTAAGGAGGCAGGATGCAACCCGGAACCCCACACTATAAAGACCATCCAGTCGAATTGGAGGACTGTGATAGACAAAAAAAAAAAAAAAAAAAAAAAAATAATAATAATAATAATAATAATAATAATAATAATAATAATAATAATAATAATAATAATAATAATAATCAAACAAAAACTTCTTTCAGTTTTCTTCTGAAGATTGAAAAAGAAACCCAAAAATTCACTTTGTAACTTGTTTACTTCTAAGTATTTACATTTAGTTTTACTCCACACTCGAGTACTTTTAGGCCCTTCTGTGGCCCATTCTCAAGAAATGTTTGGGATGTTAGCCTGGGTCAAGGCCCAGCAGTCTTCTGGAACTTCTTCTCGTTGAGCTGTCATTTATGTGATGGCTGTTCTGGTTTTCTTGAGAGTTGCCAATCCCCTCTTGTCGCTCTGATATCCTGAGCTGATGGTCAATGGGATTCACCCTTGTGGTAAGGGTGTGGTCACCAAAAGTCTGTTGGGCAGGAAACCTAATCTCCAGGTCAGCAGGGTCAATCTTAGCTTCTTTTAATATCAAAGCTCGGCTTATGGGATCTTCTGAGGTAAAACTTTGTTTCCTTCAATTACTTTAATCTCTCTGATAAGTGCACCTTCTACTACCCTCCTGTGACTAATTTTGTTGCTTTTGTATACAAGCCTACTGTTTTGGAAATCCATCCTATGGTCATTTTCCCAACAATGTCTAGCTATAGCACTCCCCTGAGAGTTAAGCTGTACTTCCCTTCTATGTTCTTGGACTCTAGTCCTTATTCCCCTACCTGATTCCCCCACATATCTGTCTCCACAATTATTGCAATTTATTATGTATACCCCCGCTACATCATCTGTATTACTGTCTTCTCCTTCCAATTTATTTTTACATACTTTGTTTTTTACGGTATATATACAAATTTATATTGACTTTCTTTCATTTTTGAAGTGATTTGTTTCATTTTAGGCATAAAAGGGAGGGTAACTATTTTCTTGTTTTCTTTATTCCATGTACTCTCTACATTCGCTCTGTATAAAATTTTTCTATCTTTGTTGAGTGCCCTTTTTCTGAACCATTCCGGGTATGCTAATGCATCGAAGCTTTTATCGATGTAATTTATTTCTTGCCCTATCTTGCAAGGGTCACACGTTCTCATTGCCCTAAGAAATAAACCTGTTAGAACCCCTATTTTTATATCATGACTATGAAAAGAGAAGAAACGAATATATGAGTTTGTACGTGTGGGCTTTCTATATGTGCTGAATTCATATCCTGTTTCTTTTCTTTCTATGAGTATGTCTAAAAAGGACAGTTTATTATTGTTACTTTTCTCTAAAGTGAACTGGATATTGTTATCAAACTTATTGAGTTCATCTAGAAAAGTTTCTATTTTATTTCCATCCCCTTGCAGAATAGCAAAAATATCATCCACATATCTCCACCATCCTTGCAGTTTTAAGTTAGGGACATTAACATTAGGAACTAGATTAGTTTCGAAATATTCCATTTAGATGTTAGCGAGTATAGATGATAATGAGGACCCCATAGCTACTCCAAATTTCTGTTTGTAAACTTGTCCCTCAAACGTGAAATAAGTATCACTGACACACAATTTAATCAACTCAAGGAAGACGCCTATTTCGATGTTTGGATTGAAAATACCCTCATTATGTTTAGTCTGAAGGAATTCTAATACTTTATCTAAGGGGACATTGGTGAATAATGCTACTACATCAAAACTAACCATGTGTCCCTTTATATTCTTTTTCTTAACTTTGTCTATGAAATCTACTGAATGTTTAATATGGGACTCTGAAAATATACCTAAGTATATTCCTAGTTCTCCAGCTAACCACACAGCTAAGTTTTTTTTAGGAGATTTCCTAATAGAAACAATAGGGCGTAGTGGCTTTTGGATTGTTGGAGGATTCTCTATTTTAGCATAAGTAGTTTCATCATCGAGTAGCCTGTACATTTTAACCCTATATTCTGAACTATTCATGATGACAATACTACTCCCTTTGTCAGCTTTCATAAATCTAATATCTTTTTAGCTTTTTAATCCCTTCAGAGCGATACTAAATCTCCTTGGCAAGATATCTCCAAGTTTGCTTTCATTACTCCCTATCATCACTCCTCTGAGAAAAGGAGCTAAATCATTGTGATGTTCAACATTAAGGTACTTAATCTTGCTGTTGAATTCTATGTTAATATTGTTTGTAGTCCCTGCACAGAAATTTAATCCTAGCCCTAGTGCTGCTGTTTCATCCCTAGTCAATAATCTACTTGAGATATTCTTTATATTATCCATATTGCTAAATTTTATCCAAACCGAATTACTGAATAAACTCTCAAACTTATTTTTAATGTTGACCATGTTACGATTTGTATCAAAGTTTACTCTACTGTTGACATGCCCAACAACTTTTTTGTACCACTCACCCCTTATGGTCTCTTGAAGTGTGTTTGTGTACTCCTTACACCAGCAAATGCAGCCTCTTTCTTCTCCCTAAGCTCTTGCAACTGATCCTTGATGTATCCTTCTTGAAAACTGCTGAATGCTTCTCCACTCCAGGGTCTTCTTCCAATCCTGCCATATGTTTTTGGACACACTTTGTTCTTCAAACATTCACTTATAAACCAGATCTTGTTTTTCATGGCTTTGGCTTTGTAAAGTTGTGTTTCATATCTTCTTGCATAATGAACAGCTTGGAGAACTAGGAATATACTTAGGTATATTTTCAGAGTCCCATATTAAACATTCAGTAGATTTCATAGACAAAGTTAAGAAAAAGAATATAAAGGGACACATGGTTAGTTTTGATGTAGTAGCATTATTCACCAATGTCCCCTTAGATAAAGTATTAGAATTCCTTCAGACTAAACATAATGAGGGTATTTTCAATCCAAACATCGAAATAGGCGTCTTCCTTGAGTTGATTAAATTGTGTGTCAGTGATACTTATTTCACGTTTGAGGGACAAGTTTACAAACAGAAATATGGAGTAGCTATGGGGTCCTCATTATCATCTATACTCGCTAACATCTAAATGGAATATTTCGAAACTAATCTAGTTCCTAATGTTAATGTCCCTAACTTAAAACTGCAAGGATGGTGGAGATATGTGGATGATATTTTTGCTATTCTGCAAGGGGATGGAAATAAAATAGAAACTTTTCTAGATGAACTCAATAAGTTTAATAACAATATCCAGTTCACTTTAGAGAAAAGTAACAATAATAAACTGTCCTTTTTAGACATACTCATAGAAAGAAAAGAAACAGGATATGAATTCAGCACATATAGAAAGCCCACACGTACAAACTCATATATTCGTTTCTTCTCTTTTCATAGTCATGATATAAAAATAGGGGTTCTAACAGGTTTATTTCTTAGGGCAATGAGAACGTGTGACCCTTGCAAGATAGAGCAAGAAATAAATTACATCGATAAAAGCTTCGATGCATTAGCATACCCGGAATGGTTCAGAAAAAGGGCACTCAACAAAGATAGAAAAATTTTATACAGAGCGAATGTAGAGAGTACATGGAATAAAGAAAACAAGAAAATAGTTACCCTCCCTTTTATGCCTAAAACAAATCACTTCAAAAATGAAAGAAAGTCAATATAAATTTGTATATACCTTTGATAATACCGTAAAAAACAAAGTATGTAAAAATAAATTGGAAGGAGAAGACAGTAATACAGATGATGTAGCGGGGGTATACATAATCAATTGCAATAATTGTGGAGACAGATATGTGGGGGAATCAGGTAGGGGAATAAGGACTAGAGTCCAAGAACATAGAAGGGAAGTACAGCTTAACTCTCAGGGGAGTGCTATAGCTAGACA
>NC_087202.1:2523734-2528734 GCF_015104395.2 Macrobrachium nipponense | reverse complement strand
TTCCCTCTCTTTCTCTTCAACTCTGGTGTCCCATGGTATTACGACATCAATGAGTGATACTTTCTTCTTGACTTTATCAATCAACGTCACGTCTGGTCTATTTGCACGTATCACCCTATCCGTTCTGATACCATAGTCCCAGAGGATCTTTGCCTGATCGTTTTCTATCACTACTTCAGGTTGGTGCTCGTACCACTTATTACTGCAAGGTAGCTGGTGTTTCTTGCACAGGCTCCAGTGGAGGGCTTTTGCCACTGAATCATGCCTCTTTTTGTACTGGTTCTGTGCAAGTGCCGGGCATTCACTTGCTATGTGGTTTATGGTTTCATTTTTCGTATTGCACTTCCTACATATGGGAGAGATGTTATTTCCGTCTATCGTTCTTTGAACATATCTGGTTCTTAGGGCCTGATCTTGTGCCGCTGTTATCATTCCTTCAGTTTCCTTCTTTAGCTCTCCCCTCTGTAGCCATTGCCAATTGTCATCGCTAGCTAGTTCTTTAGTCTGCCTCATGTATTGTCCGTGCATTGGTTTGTTGTGCCAGTCCTCTGTTCTGTCTGTCTTTCTCCTGTCTCTGTATATTTCTGGGTCTTCGTCTACTTTTATTAGTCCTTCTTCCCATGCACTCTTTAGCCACTCGTCTTCACTGGTTTTCAGATATTGCCCCAGTGCTCTGTTTTCGATGTTGACGCAGTCCTCTATACTTAGTAGTCCTCTCCCTCCTTCCTTTCGTGTTATGTATAGTCTGTCCGTATTTGCTCTTGGGTGTAGTGCTTTGTGTATTGTCATATGTTTCCTGGTTTTCTGATCTATGCTGCGGAGTTCTGCCTTCGTCCATTCCACTATTCCTGCGCTGTATCCGATTAC
Source organism: Macrobrachium nipponense (assembly GCF_015104395.2). Lineage (NCBI taxonomy): Eukaryota > Metazoa > Arthropoda > Malacostraca > Decapoda > Palaemonidae > Macrobrachium > Macrobrachium nipponense. Next base: position 2,527,867 of record NC_087202.1, on the reverse strand, counting down.
TGGCACTGCCCATGTGTTTATGGCTTTTATCATATTTCCGGCATTGAGTTTTGACTTGAGTATCGCCTTGAGTCTCTGCATATATTCTTTCCTGATCGTGTCCTTCATCTCTTGGTGTTTTATATCCCCTCCTTCCATTATTCCCAGGTATTTGTATCCTGTCTCATCTATGTGTTTGATGTTGCTCCCATCTGGTAGCTTTATCCCTTCAGTTCTCGTTACTTTGCCTTTTTGTATGTTGACTAAGGCGCATTTTTCTATTCCAAACTCCATCCTGATGTCCCCAGATACAATCCTTACAGTCTGGATTAGGGTATCTATTTCCTTGATGCTCTTACCATACAGCTTGATGTCGTCCATGAACATCAGATGGTTGATTCTGTTGCCTCTTTTCTTGAGTTGGTACCCGGCATCCATCTTCTGTAGTACTTTTTGTCATGGGAATCATGGCTACTACGAATAGTAGTGGGGACAGTGAGTCGCCCTGGAAGATCCCTCTCCTGATATTAACCTCTGCTAGTCTTATTCCAGAGCTTGTAAGTATTGTATTCCAGTTGCGCATTTTATGTTTGAGGAAGCTGATGGTGTTTTCCTCTGCCCCATATATTTTCAGGCATTCTATTAGCCATGTGTGTGGTATCATGTCGAAGGCTTTCTTATAGTCTATCCATGCCATGCTTAGGTTGGTTTTCCTTCTCCTACTGTTCTTCATTACCATTTTGTCTATCAGGAGCTGGTCTTTTGTGCCCCTACACTTCCTTCTGCAGCCTTTCTGTTGGTGGGGGATGGTGTTTGTCTCCTCTAGATAGTTGTATAGCCTTTCACTGATGATACCTGTTAGTAACTTCCACATTATTGGTAGGCAGGTGATAGGCCTGTAGTTACTGGCTATATTTCCCTTACTCTTGTCTTTTTGTACTAAGGATGTTCTTCCTGTGGTCATCCATTTGGGTGCTTGGTGATTTGAGATACAATGCTGGAGTTGTTCTGCTATTCGTGGGTGTAGGGCCTTGAAGTTTTTGAGCCAGTATCCATGGACTTCATCGGGACCTGGGGCTTTCCAGTTTGGCATTTTCTTTAGTTGGTGTCTGACTGTGTCTGTCGTGATCTCTGTGAATCTTTGTTTTATTCTCCCTGTTTCTTCTTCCTTGACTTCCTGGAGCCATGTTGCATGTTTGTTGTGTGCTACCGGATTGCTCCATATGTTTTCCCAGAGTCTCTTACTTGATTCGGCTTCAGGAATTTCTGGGTGGTTGTCTTCCCATCTTAGTTGGCTGTATAGTCTTTTCTGGTTGGTTCCGAATAGTTTGTTCTGTTGGTATCCCTTATTCCTGTTCATGTACCGTTGGATCTTATGTGCTTTGGCCTTAAGCCTCTGTTTTACATCTTCTATTGTGTTGTTTAGTCCTTTCTCTTGTACTTTGTATTTCTCGTTGAGTTCCTCCCTTGTTTTCTTGCTTCTTAGCCTTTTTTCTGCCATCTCTTTCAGTTTACTCAAGTCAAATCTCATCACCATGATTTGCTTTCCAGGCGCCTTTTCCAAGGAGGTTGCTGTTTTGGTTTCTGTTGGGTTGGTTGTGCTGGTGGTGTTGGTGTTCGAATCCCCAACAGTTCTGCTACTAATCTTGCTCCTGCATATGTCAAGTTATTTGTTTCTGTGATACTGGTGGTGTGTATTATGCCCATTATTTCATTGACCTCACTTGTTTTCTCCCTTAATTTCTTGGTGTTGTAGGCTTTCATGGAGGGGATCTTTGTTCTCTCTGTATCTGGCTCCATCCATTGTCTAATCTTTTCTACCCATTCCGTCCTCTCTGTTACTTCGTCGGTGTTTCTTCGTGTGTCGTTGTTTGATACCTCATCCTCCCTGTCGGCTTCTGTGGCATCGTCTCTCAGTTCGTCTTCGTGTAATTCGTTGTCGTGTGACATTTCCCTTTCCAGTTCTTCTCTTTCTGTTGGGGAGAGCCAGTTCTTTTTCTTTATGTTCCTTACTTGGTCTGCCAGCCTCTGCTCTGTTTGGGGGGTGTTATTCCTCTCATTCCAGATGTTGACCAATCTTCTTCTATATCCTCTCTCCGTCGGGTTGCTTCTGATGTAGCATCTCCATATTTCCTTATTTTCTTCTCTTGTCCATTTCCTCCTTTTTGCTTCTGTAGCTCCAATCTCAGGCTGTTGATTACTATCGTTGTGGTGATCAGTTGCTGGATGACGACCTCCAAGTACCTGACCGTCTTCCCCTTCAATTGGGTTGAATACCTGGTTGCCGGACGAAGCTCCTCTGTCGCCAGAGGTTCCATTTACGTCGTTGTCGTTTATTCTTTCATTGCTTTCCATCATTGCTGAGTTTTGCTATTTAACCCATAGCTGGACCCTACCCCATCAGGGATAGGTACTCATTTACAGCTGAGTAGACTGAGGAAATTATGGTAAAGATCCTTTCCTTATTATTATTATTATTATTATTTATTATTATTATTATTATTTATTATTATTTTATTATTATTATTCATTATTATTATTCATTAATTAATTATTATTATTATTATTATTATTCTAACGGGATTTAATTTATGATTCAGATCGTATTTGAGTCCTGATGCTGCGTGGATTCCCCTAGAGAAAACAAAGGACTCACAGAATCCTCTTCTCGTCCCTTTGTCTTGACCATGAAACGCATCAAAGTCAAAGGGAAAGGACATTTATTTCATGCTCCGACATCCATCAGGCGAGGGGAGGCATAATGTCCTCCAGAAAGCAGCGGATTATATCTTATGTGGTATTACGTAATCACACAGATTTGTGCTTAAAGAGGATCAGTCCTTCGACTTATAACTCTGATCTATGCTTGATTATTTAGCACTGAGCACGCCATATATTACAGTTATATGAAAATGGGTTTTGATGGTTCATTGGCAGAGATCTGCAATAATATCAAAAGCAATATATTAATAATAATCTAATCACAGGGATTAACGAATGAACCTATATTTTTTTCCTGGTCTCTCAGTTGGATGTTTGTTTCGTGATTTCTAGTGTTGCACCTGAGAGTGAGAGTTAATTGACAGTTACTTCAACAACACCAGTACCCAGAAAAAAACAATGAATCATATTCAAGAATAATGAACTTAGGAAAATAAAAAAAAAATAAAAAAGGATCACTGGAGTCACTGGAAACTTCAAGACCAAACGAGGCCTATAGACACAGATAATTCTCGACGTTTATCAATAGGACTATATTTTCGTCATCGCTGCCTCTTATATTGACAAATGATAAAATAGGATGCTAACTTCCTAGATAATAGAACAGTCTTAACGTTCGCTTTGACTGCTATAGACATGGAACATTGCTTAAATGAGAAAAATACCTAATTGCTTATAAACTGACTTTAATAATTCGGTACATTACTAGTATATATGTAGTATATTGCTATATACAGATAGCTTTCGCCAACCTGATCAGTTGGCCTCTTCAAGAGACCTGAAGAGGCCAACTGATCAGGTTGGCGAAAGCTGCTTTATTTAGCAATATTCTACACATAAAATACTGTGGACTTTATTTTTCCATTATCTTTAAAGATCAGAAAGGATACTAACTTCCAACTTCTTAGATAACTGAACAGTTTGAATATAAGACATGGAACATCCCTTGCAAAGAAAAATATCTATCCTTTATATTATATATATATATATTATTGATATATATATATATATATATATATATATATATATATATATATATAATATATATATATATATATATATATATATATATATATATATATATATATATATAATACATAATAGCATACATATATGTACAAAACATAATAATTTAACAAGGAACATTCCTTACAAAAAATATCTAACAACATATATATATACATATATATAATATATATACTAATATAGTTATATATAATAATAGATAATATATTATATATATATATATATATATGGGGACACAGTCCACAATGAAGTAAAATACTTCTGTAGTTTCAAATTTATATTTCTCATTTTAAACTACACAAGGATTTTACTTCATTGCGGATTGTATCCCCATTTACTTAGAGGCACGACATAGTACCTGGCATCTGCATATATATATATATTATATATATATATATATATATATA
>NC_087202.1:2483734-2518734 GCF_015104395.2 Macrobrachium nipponense | reverse complement strand
GAAATTACGTTTCAGTTTTAATTATTATTATTTAATTTTTATCTCTATACAGGAAGTTAACCCTCTTAAACATGTTGTTCATCTGTATTAATTTTATATAGGCCTTTTTTCTTAATTATGGTTTACTCTTTGTTGCTTAAACTGGTGAGCAACGCACCTATATATATATATATATATATATATATATATATATATATATATATATATATATATATATATATATATATATAACGTCAACACCGTAAAGTAACCTTATAATAATAATAATAATAATAATAATAATAATTATTATTATTATTATTATTATTATTATTATTATTATTATTATTATTATTATTATTATTATTATTATTATTATTATTATTATTATTATTATTATTATCAGCAACAGCAGCAGAAGTATTAGTAGTAGAAATAGTAGTATAAAGGTTTATAACAATTCACTTTTTCTGTCGATTTCCACATCAGCTGTTTCCCATTTCGTCCTTTCCTGTGTAAAAGGGCCTGGAAAATATCTCAAGAAATGCCTAAAAAATTTCGTCCATAAGGACTGGAAGCATTTCCGGATATTTGACAGGATTCCTGGAAAACAAACAAATAAATTTCCAGCTTAGACCCTCACGAAGGCTCCAGGCGATTTCTTTATGATCAGAGATTTTCTTTTATTATATTTGTTTATTTCGACTTCATCTACGTCGTCCACTTAGTCCTGAATTCCAACCTTTATCGCAATGTGAATGTTATCTAGCTGGTCCGCCGGTACAGTGGTTAGAGTCGTGGCATGCCCCATCTGATGTATAACGGTTCGCGTCTCTCCCAGGCCGATGAAAAAACACTGGCTCTGTATCATGATCAGTTACTCCTGCAGTGTTGTGGAGTCTTTAGCGGTGAGAGGCTGAAACGAACATTGTATGGAAGCTTAAATTTCAAGTCAAATGGCCCCTTTGGAGCGCATGTTGCGTTTGAATAGGTTCCATCCACTGAAATAATAATAATCATATACTATCTAATTCATTTTTCTGTCGTTTACGGGCTTTAAGGTCATTGCACTTTAAATTTTATCACTGATGTATATAGTCAACTGGGTTTAACCGCTGTTTTAATCCGAATCTTGGCTATAAACATAATGCTAGATTAAGCTATAATTTCCCTTCCTTGTTCCTCACCAGCAAATAAAACAGCTCCATATCATCTTCACATCATTATTATTCATATAATATGGGGAGGATAAGAATCTCTCTCTCTCTCTCTCTCTCTCTCTCTCTCTTTCCGAGAAACTTTAAAGTCATGCTGTCATAGTAATACGCGTAGGTATATGTGATATTTTAGGGTCATGATATTTCATTGCAAAGAAAATATATTATTATTATTAGTATTATTATCATTCTTTTGGAAAAAGACCCTCTTTTAAACAAATTCTGTTATTATTATTATTATTATTTTTTTTTTGTGCTCAATCACAGTCCTCCATTCGACTGGGTAGTATTTTATAGTGTGGGGTTCCGGGTTGCATCCTGCCTCCTTAAGAGTCCATCACTTTTCTTACTATGTGCGCCGTTTCTAGGATCACACTCTTCTGCATGAGTCCTGGAGCTACTTCAGCCTCTAGTTTTTCTAGACTCCTTTTCAGGGATCTTGGGATTGTGACTAGTGCTCCTATGATTATGGGTACAATTTCCACTGACATATCCCATATCTTTCTTATTTCTATTTTCAGATCTTGATACTTATCCATTTTTTCCCTCTCTTTCTCTTCAACTCTGGTGTCCCATGGTATTGCGACATCAATGAGTGATACTTTCTTCTTGACTTTGTCAATCAACGTCACGTCTGGTCTGTTTGACGTATCACCCTATCTGTTCTGATACCATAGTCCCAGAGGATCTTTGCCTGATCGTTTTCTATCACTCTCTCAGGTTGGTGCTCGTACCACTTATTACTGCAAGGTAGCTGATGTTTCTTGCACAGGCTCCAGTGGAGGGCTTTTGCCACTGAATCATGCCTCTTTTTGTACTGGTTCTGTGCAAGTACCGGACATTCGCTTGCTATGTGGTTTATGGTTTCATTTTTCGTATTGCACTTCCTACATATGGGAGAGATGTTATTATTAGTATTATTATTATTATTATTATTTATTTATTTATTTATTTTTTTTTGCTCTATCACAGTCCTCCAATTCGACTGGGTGGTGTTTATAGTGTGGGGTTCCGGGTTGCATCCTGCCTCCTTAGGAGTCCATCTCTTTTCTTACTATGTGCGCCGTTTCTAGGATTACACTCTCCTGCATGAGTCCTGGAGCTACTTCAGCCTTTAGTTTTTCTAGATTCCTTTTCAAGGATCTTGGGATCGTGCCTAGTGCTCCTATGATTATGGGTACGATTTCCACTGGCATATCCCATATCCTTCTTATTTCTATTTTCAGATCTTGATACTTATCCATTTTTTCCCTCTCTTTCTCTTCAACTCTGGTGTCCCATGGTATTGCGACATCAATGAGTGATACTTTCTTCTTGACTTTGTCAATCAACGTCACGTCTGGTCTGTTTGCACGTATCACCCTATCTGTTCTGATACCATCGTCCCAGATGATCTTTGCCTGATCGTTTTCTATCACTCCCTCAGGTTGGTGCTCGTACCACTTATTACTGCAAGGTAGCTGATGTTTCTTACACAGACTCTAGTGGAGGGCTTTTGCCACTGAATTATTATTATTATTATTATTATTATTATTATTATTATTATTATTATTATTATTATTACTATTATTATTGTTGTTGTTGTTGTTGTTGTTGTTGTTGTATGGTGGAAGTAAACCCTCTTATAAACATGTTTCATTAAAAGTAATTGCTGCCTCAGCTGCGTTAATTTTATAAGGAAAAACCTTTATAAAATTAATGCAGATGAGGTAGCAATTACTTTTAATAAAACATACTATTATTATTATTATTATTATTATTATTATTATTATTATTATTATTATTATTATTATTTTATTATTATTATTATTATTCAATGCACGGATACCTTCAAAATAAACACTCTCAAAGGCACGAATATGAAAAAAACTTGATAACAATAAAAAATATCTATTGAAGATACAAAAACAAAATAAATATAATAAAGAAAAACTCTGAAAGGAACACTCTCAAAGGCACGCATTTGAAGAAACTTGATACTAATAAAAAATATCTATTAAAGATACAAATAAATAAATAAACAAAATAAATAAAAAAACTCTAGGTTGAATGTTCCTAGTTCTGACAGATTCCCACCGAGATCCTTCCACGGACGTGACACTTCCCTTCGTATCTTCTATGTTTCTTTCCCCTCCTTGTTTTGCAGCCCTGGTCTTTCTAAAACATCGAAGACGAAGAGGCAGCACCTGTCTGTAAGGTTGACATAAGAAGACTCGGGAATGTTTTCCGTTTTGTTTATGATCTCCCACGTCAGAATGGTTATTGAAATACGAGGATTTTACTCTCATCGCTGTTTTCCATATACCTTGCATTTGCAACATTGCGTGTGCCCCAATTTCCTTCTATTTATTGTAGTGGCTATTACTTTTATTTCGAATTTTCTATTTATCGTTGTGTATCTTTCCACGTAAAAAAAAAAATTAAACTTCTTTCAGTTTTCTTCTGAAGATGTGTAAAAAGAATGACCCACAAAATTACTGAGCATAACTTGTTTACTTGTATTTGCATATGGGTAAAATAATATGTAAATACAAGTAAACAAGTAATACTCAGTAATTTTGTCGGTTTCATTTTACATAATAAGGAATCGTATGAAGAGACCTACCTACGTGACACGTGAGGCCTAAAATCCTTAGTTGAAATAGATACAAAATTTATAAAAGTAAGAAACACAATTCATCGAAAACTAAGTTCATCTCCTTAATCCATAAATCGAGAGAAAAAACACTGGAGTCTATATCAGCTTCTTGAGCTGCAACTGAGACAGACCAGATTTCCAGAAAGACCAGAAGAGAAAAAAATATTGGAGTCTATCAGCTTCTCTTCTTGAGCTGCAACTGGACGAAACCAGACTTCCAGAAAAACAAGAAACAAACAACCACGCTGAAATTCACTTCCTTCCAGCCTTGTTGCAGGAAGCAACCAAGTCACGGTTTCCGTAAAGCAACTTTTTCTACTCAGTACAAAGCAACCCAAGACTGGGTGAATGCAAAAGCAAACACGGGCTCTCCTTTGTAAAGCAGCACTAAACTCACCCTCTCCCCAAGCACCCTTTGTTTCCGTGGATGTATTGTGCTTCCTTTGTTGCCCTAAGTAATAAAAATTGGATTAAAAAGGTATTCTGTTTGCTCGATAAAATGTTTACGTGTGAGAACGGTGGTTTGTTTGTGAATCTCGGTGGTAAAACCGTTAAATTTCAACTGGGACCTCTTTATGTCCCATCAAGAACACGAATTCTCATGAAACTCCTCATTCATCAATGTAAACTGTGCATTCTTATGCTTCCAAACAGATGCAGGTAAAATACTTTCGAGAAATCGTACTAAACATCAAGCAATGCGCGTATAATTCATTTTGTAATAATTCCGTTGTACTGTTCAGTTGCAATAAGGATTTTCCCAAATTTTTCTTGTCATATATTCATTTTATCTATTGTTCCAGTAATATAAAATCTACTTAAGTGACCTTTGATACTGAGAATGATTTTATTCATAGAGCTCTTTCGACATCAACCATATATGCGGTTGGATGGTTGCCATAAAGTCTGAGAATTAAGCCACTTTGGGCGGTTCGGACAGAATTATGAGGCCCATGGAAAGTCAGGGGAGGAATTTGTGAATATTGGCTTCAGGTTCCTCGATATTATAATGAAAATGAGTAATTTTTTTGGAGGCAAATGATATATAAGGGGTTAAGGATTTTTTTTATTTTCTTCTGTTTTTCTCTGATTTATACATTTAAAGTCTAATAATAATAATAATAATAATAATAATAATAATAATAATAATAATAATAATAATAATAATAATAATAATAATAATAATAATAAGTTTTATTGAAAGATATTTCTGCATCAGCTGCATTCAACTTGTAAATAGTCTTCTCTATTTTTCTAATAATAGCTTTCTCTCTGCTACTACAACTGGCGAGTATTGCGCCGATATTACTCATCAGGAGGAGTCAAATTCCTCCCCACCAACTTAAGGAGACTTATGTGCATAAATAATAGCACAAATAATATCAGACCGAACGACACTCCCGATCAATGAATACCAGATGAGACAAGCAGCCCAGCAGCCAATGGCAACGCGAGCCGTCGTGACACAGCGCCCAGGGAAGCCATGCCCCAGCCTCGACGATCAGCTAGGCTGCAACAGCGCAACCTTCAACGACGAGAAGCGTCTTGAAGAAAACTTCTTTCAACAAATAGCTGGAGCGCATTGCGCCACCAGCCAATGAAAACGCAGCTCGCGGTTGACCCCCTGCTGACCTGCCGCTATATATTGAGTAGATCTTGACAACACCTACAGTCTACTCCGACCCACTGCCGTGATCATGCTCGGATGATACCGAGAGAAACGTTGGCCACTAGATCGACTTATATATATATTTTTTTTTTACTTGTTCATTTACTGTGACAAATAAATAAATTTTAAGCAATATCCCCGAAATTGACTCCTCCTGATGAGTAATATCGGCGCAATACTCGCCAGTTGTAGTAGCAGAGAGAAAGCTATTATTAGAAAAATAGAGAAGACTATTTACAAGTTGAATGCAGCTGATGCAGCAATATCTTTCAATAAAACTTGTTTGAAAGAGGGTCTCCTTCCAATAAATAATAATAATAATAATAATAATAATAATAATAATAATAAGAGTTTTGAATAGTCCCAGGAATTCATAATTTTTCAGTACCCAGCGAGTATAAATATAAAGCAAAATATAAACTAGGTTTCTTTCATACTCACCGAACCGTTTACTGTGTTTCGATGACAGCGAATCTAATTGAAATTGAAATTGTATTTTGATTGACTATGCAATTGTCTTTTTCTTGCCGTGTGGATTCGAACAACAATATAATACATATATATATATATATATATAATAAAATTAATTATCTATATATACTATATAAGATTATATATCTATATATTATATTATATGACTGGTAAAACATGTTTCTGTTACAACAGGATTCCATCTAATAAAAGGAGCCCATAAAATCACCAAAATATAGAGAGAAAAGTACTATATTTCAGAGACTGCTGTCTCTCTCTTCAGGTATATGAATGAGAAAGGTTTACAGAAATGGTGGTATTTATACCAAGAGATCCATCCACAGGTTTGCCAATTTATGTCACCCCCGCTGATAATCTTCCTTTAATCTTCTTAAGCGTTGGTTGGATGAAAACTTCGTCGATCACATCTGGAATCCACGCTCCTTTTGAGATGTTCATTAACTGCCTCTCTTTTATTAAGGCCGATTCCATCATTTGACTCTTGTACCGGCAGTTGCTGCTATAAATTATACGTGACAAAATCCAGTTTGTTCTATGGTTATGTTCATTTATATGGTTGAAAATAGCTGAGTTCTGTTGTCCATACCTAACTGACCGTTTGTGTTGTATTAATCTCTGGGGAAGTGATTTTCCTGTAAATCCGATGTAAGATTGGTCACAGTCTTGGCATGGGATCTGATAAACCCCGATGTCCTTGGGCGATGTCTTTTGTTGAACATTAATCAGGGATTTGGCTAAGGTGTTCGTGTAAGTAAATGCAAAAGGGTTAGATTTTCCAAGATTCTGAGTCACCTTTTTAATCGTGTCCAGGTGGGGAATTTTTATTTTGTTGTTGGGTGTTTCTCTGGTCTTGTCTTTAGGGGGTTGGTAGAAAATTACGTTTGCTTTGTGAATTGCTTTCTCAATCATATGGTCAGGATACTTTAAAGACGAAAGTTGCTTACGAATTAGTTCAAATTCTGTTTCCAGGAAATCTGGGGAACAAATTCGTAAGGCTCTTAAGAACAGGTTGCTGGCTACACCTATCTTGATGGAATCGGCCTTAATAAAAGAGAGGCAGGTAATGAACATCTCAAAAGGAGCGTGGATTCCAGATGTGATCGACGAAGTTTTCATCCAACCAACGCTTAAGAGGATTAAAGGAAGATTATCAGCGGGGGTGACATAAATTGGCTTACCTGTGGATGGATCTCTTGGTATAAATACCACCTTTTCTGTAAACCTTTCTCATTCATATACCTGACGAGAGAGACAGCAGTCTCTGAAATATAGTACTTTTCTCTCTATATTTTGGTGTTTTTATGGGCTCCTTTTATTAGATATATATATATATATATATATATATATATATATATATATATATATATATATATATATATATATATGACTGGTAAAAATGTTCTGTTACAACAGAATTCCTACTGATAAAAGGAATATATATATATTATATATATATATATATATATATATATATATATATATATATATATATATATATGCATAATGTGTGTGTACTATGCATCGGAGTAGAAACGAAGCCGAGTACAAAGTTCGTAAAAGGAAAATTCAAGTGAATAATTAAATAAGAGGCGACATTACTCCTCTCTTTATAATATACAGATAAGCGCCCATGTGGCCAATTCTATCAGTTTCTAGCGCCGTTGCGATAACTTCATCCGATTTCATCGCTAGTTTTTTAATTTATTCCCCAGTAGTTTTTAGACACGAATAACATTCACATCAAGATACATTAGTCCCGTAAAAAGATTAAAGTAATTCCACGGTCGTATATGACATTCTAAAAATCGTGGAGGAACCTGGTGGATAAATACTCAGAAATCCTGCAGATCCTATGACGATAAAACTGTAAAAGGGAAACTGTGGGTCCATTATGAGATTTAAGAGGAGAGGTAAGACCGATCAGGTCGTAAATGGATCGGATATGAAAATCTGGAGGTGTGCTAAATGGATTCCAGGCCTTCTTATTTTCCCTGAATGGCGAAGGTCGGCTCATCAGACCTGAATCTAATGCGTTTACAAGCGTTTACATTTTGTGTGTGTTTCTGTACGTTTGTTTGTTTGTTTGTATGGTGTTTTTACGTCGCATGGAACCAGTGGTTATTCAGCAACGGAACCAACGGCTTTTTACGTAACTTCCGAACCACGTCGAGAGTGAACTTCTATCACCAGAAATACACATTTCTCACCCCTGAATGGAATGGTCGAGAATCGAACTCGCGGCCACCGAGGTGGAAGGCCAAGACCATACCGACCACGCCACTGAGGCGCTTGTGTTTCTGTACGAGCTAGTGCACGCGAGGCAATTATTCCTTTAACTGGTTCGTACACAGATATACGAAAAGGCTAAACTTCTATATATTCAGATGATCAAACGAAGATGCAATGCATTGCTTCCCTAATACTATCCTCCTTTCATTGTAATCGATTTTTATCTATTTATCAATTTTTAAATTTTTTTCATTTTTAATAAGTGAGTGTTTACATTTACCGTTTTATTCAATTTGTCCTAATTTTAAGAACAGAAAATAGTCCGTTTACAAATACGAACGTTTACAATGTCTCATATTTCCTATATTCTACTATTATATTTATCCAGATTGTTACCCTCTCTAATCCGCGAAATTTTACGAATGAAAAAATACAGCTCATTCATAAATACTATGAATGAAAGCAACGAATGTTGTATTATAGAGAAAACAGACACGCCTACTTTGCCTCACACTAAAGTAATGTGTTTTTGTTTATTATCTTTTAATACTGACACAATTCTGTTGCTTATTATCTTAGCAAATACTCCCTAAAGAAATGTTTTTTTTTTTTTTATACTGACAATTCTGTTGCTTAATTTCTTAGCAAATACTCTCTAAACCAATTTTACTTTTTACTGACACAATTCTGTTGCTTATTTTCTTAGCAAAGTAACGTTTTTTTTTTTTTAACTGACACAATTCTGTTGCGGATTTTCTTAGCAAATACTCCCTTCAAATTGTTTTTTCAAGCCTCGGCAAAACGTATCTAGATTGCAGGTCCTGATATCCACCCTAGATCTCTTCTGTGACCACTCTCTCATCGGAAGCCTCTGTTCCTTAAAATAACACCTCAACGAGAATTTGTTATCCATCTTCCGATCCAACCTTTCCCCCCTGACCGAATATTGGTTATCCATCACCAGGACTGTTGTGTGTGTGTGTTATTCAGACCACAGAGGGAAGTATTCATCCCCACACACCAACCCCCTTCTGCGTGTGTGTGTGTTATTCATCTATAGCAGTGGTACATAAACTGGGGGGCGCAAACCCTATGGAGAAATTAAAAATTCTCTAATTATATTCGTTATTATCTTAACAAGAGTTAGGAACTCATATTCAGAAGTTTATGAAAAAATGCAAAAGTATCGCCTTATGCCGCTGGTTTCCTATTGTCTGCTTCTACTTAGTTGGGCTTAGCATGTTTTGCAATTACTCGCCTCCCTCTCTCCCTATCCCTCGAAACCCCGTCTCTTTCTCTTCATTTTAAAAAATTTTCCTTTCACTTCAGTATATCTTATTTTAACCAGACCACTGAGCTGATTACCAGCTCTCTCAGGGCTGGCCCGAAGGATTAGATATTTTTTTTACGTGGCTACGAACCAATTGGTTACCTAGCAAACGGGACCTACTACAACTTATTGTGGGATCCGAACCACATCGAGAAATGTAATTTCTATCACCAGAAATAAATTCCTCTGATTTCTCGTTGGCAGAGCGGGGAATCGAACCCGGACCCTGAGAACGGACTCGACCAACGAGGAACTTCACTTTACTTTAAACCTGGGGGGCGTGGAGGGAAGGAGATCAACTCTTAGAAGTGGCGTGGCAATAAAAAGTTTGGGAACCAATGATCTATAGAATCTCTTCCTTCCTCCCGACCTTCCATCCGCTGATAGTGCTGTCAGTTAGTTATCTACCGCACAAGGGACTGCATCAACAGTCAACGAAGTTGAAGCAGAGGATTACTTCATCTTACAGGACAACAGAACCGAAATAGTCACGTTCTCTGAGTCGAGATAAAGAAAATGTACACATGTAGCCTATTAGCTCATAATGTGTCAGTAAAAAGAAACAATTGATAATGCTTTACCATATAAGACAGAAATCAGTATAAAACATGACATGAAAGATGGACACTGGTGGGTCAAATTTATTCCATATGAGTAAAATTGCTTAGAGAGACGTTGATTGATTAATTAGTTCTTGCTGGCCCCGCGCTTAGAGAGAGAGAGAGAGAGAGAGAGAGAGAGAGAGAGAGAGAGAGAGAGAGAGAGAGAGAGATTATCGATTGTTTTTGTCCTTCAGTACCCTCAAATTTACTGAAAATGATAGGTTGAATTACCGTATAAGACAGAATAATTGTATAACATGACATGAAAGATCCCGTAAAATTCCTGAGAGAGAGAGAGAGAGAGAGAGAGAGAGAGAGAGAGAGAGAGAGAGAGAGAGAGAGAGAATATCGATGTTTTTTGTCCCTCAGTATCATCGAATTTATTGTAAATGAAAGGTTTAGGTAAACCTATCATATACAAATGAGGATCTCTAATACATGCATGCAGTTTGCTGCTCACTAACTTAATATAAAAAAAAAAATTTAGCATCGTAGCCTTGGGACGAATTAAGATGTTTGTGCATGTCTGTTTATCTGACTGGGACTTGACCTCCTTCAATGTTTAAAATAAAATACAGAGCTCACTTCATTCTCCTTTGTTTCCAAGGGCCTCACACAGAGTTTCTATTGCGGTTTTTCCTTGGGTGTTAGAACTTTTTTTCTCTGCAATCAATTTCCACGTAAAGACTTACAATTTTCCTATTTTAATTTTCCGCTCTCTCTCTCTCTCTCTCTCTCTCTCTCTAAACTATACTAAAAACACCCAATAAATTTGATGCATTTATGCAATTTCTAAGCACAAAAATAATCCGATGACCATCTCTCTCTCTCTCTCTCTCTCTCTCTCTCTCTCTCTCTCTCTCTCTCTCTCATACACATTCCACTGAAGTTAGCGATATATATGAAGCTCAAAAGACCCATTCTTTTCCCGTTCTTTCGCAAACTTTGTGAGAATTTCGAGAGACTCTCTTCGCCGTGGTACCATCTCAGACAGAGGGGCAAAGTCCGAAATAATCTGAATATACTGTTCTGCTCTCCCTTGGCGGTCGGCTCAGTAATTCGCAAAGGTTGGCCATGGGAGGTTTTATTCTTCCTTGTTGCTTTTCTTGCCAAGGTACATATACTACATTATGTTTGCTTGGCTGTGTATAACATTAACTATTTCCCAGAATTGGGTGGCTACAAAGAACCAGATACTCGACAATAGTTTCGGCTGTATTCATTCGTCATCTGATGAATTGCTAATTGGTCCTTAGTGGATAAAAACTGGAGGAGGAGAGGAGGAGGGGAGGAGGGAGGCGGAGGAGGAGGAGGAGGAGGAGGAGGAGGAGGAGGGGGTTCATTTTCAGCAACGAATGTTTGGTTATGGGAAAACACATGACTGTGAACCCTTTTCGAATGAGAAAAACTGCAAATAATATATTGCTGTCATAACTGTTATCAATAAGCATTACCATTATTTACGAAGGATTTGAGATTATTGTCAATATCCAAATTCTCGCATTCGTTAATCAATTTGTAATATTATCATCTTTTGTTCTTGGAATTAGGAGCCAAAAAAAAGATAAAAAAAAAAAATTGAGCATACCGCCAGAGACCGTAATGGTCGAAGCGATCGATCGGGTAAAATTGTGAATACAGACACCTTTTATTGTTCCCCTTATCACAACAACTAAGCTTTATTTCCAGTAAGAAAAAGAACAAAAACTTTGTTATGGTATAAACTGCCCCCCCCCAAAAAAAAAAAAAAAAAAAAAAAAAAAAACAAAAAAAAAAAAAAAAAAAAAGTCGTACCGATCATGTACAAACATTTTTGAGAGGAAAAACAAAATATGAAGAGACAACGAAAATAGAAACCCCCCCTCCCCACCCCGACCCCAGGAGAGAAGGGTAGAACGTGTCAAGGAATTTTATGCCGATTTGAATTTGGAAAGCGACAGAGAAGGTGTTCGGGGACATGAAACAATTCCCAAGATAGTAATATCTGGGAGAGAGAGAGAGAGAGAGAGAGAGAGAGAGAGAGAGAGAGAGAGAGAGAGAGAGATCATAACAAGTTCCACGATTTATCAAATAATAATTCTATCCAATTTTGGTTGATACCTCGGTGGACCACTGAAGATTATTTTTTTTTTTTTTGTAAATTAAATTTGTATTTACACAAGAATCAACGAACTGCATTAATGTAGAAACCTATATTGCTTCCACGCGTTGAATATATGTCCTCTGATACTCTTCTACGATTGCTTACGCGAATTTCGAATACATTCCTCGCCCAAATGGGACGTACCGATTCAAGCGCTCTTTAGGATACAACAGTCGGCGATTACTATCGACATAAATTTTGAATGGCCCGATATGTGATGTCTGTCTAGGACACCGGTTCCTAACCATTGGATGACTCCAGGACACCCCCAGTGAATCGTCCAGTATGATTCCAAACCCTTTGCTGAAGTCCACTTAGGTCCTATTTGTTGATGATATAACTCAATATCGTACTTCGTATAATACAGACTTTAGGTATGAATAGCTAGGAGTAGAGTGAAGAGGGCTTTGGAGGAACCTGTTAGAGGAAGAAGATGGAGAGGGAGACAGAGAATGAGATGGCGAGAGATGGAGAGAGGAAGTTTGGTGGAGGATGACGCCTTGGATATAAGGGATAACGGTGGGAAAGAGGAAGAAGAAGAAGAGAAGCTAGGAACAAACATTCCAAGGAAATCAAAAGCATTTAGAGTTTTGTGTAATTAATTATTTGGAAAATTTACCCACGTATACATTGACACATTAAAATCAAACATATATACTATAAATATCCAGAGATCAATTCTCATACCCTCAAGCATGTGGTTCTCATACCCCTGAGGGGTATGGATATCCGCCGCTAAGAACACCCCTGGTCTAGGGGATCTCATACCCCTAAGGAGTATGGATACCCCCTGCTAAGAAACCATGGTCTAGGGGTTTCTCATACCCCTAAGGGATATGGTTACCACCTGCTAAGAACCCATGGTCTAGGGGTTTCTCATACCCCTAAGGGGTATGGATACCCCCTCCTAAGAATCCCTGATCTAGGGGTTTCTCATACCCCTATGGAGTATGGATATCCCCTGTTTAAGATCCCCTGGTCTAGGCTGTGTGCTTTCAGGCGTCGTGAATGTAAACTCCCATTGTCCTGCTTGTTGATATTGCCCCATCGTTCATGGCAATAGACTTTAGACGAGCTTCAGCGAAGAGGGCACGAGGCACCTCACTAATATCCACAATGGTATTGTCAGACTTGGTAAGGAGCAATTGCCGTTGCTGAAACGATCGATGAAACTGTCTGGACGACGCGAGGTCCAGAATCAGTGTCAATGCGCCCTATCATTCCCATAACAATTAAAGATACGGTCTCACTAGCTCGGGACATCAAACTATATTGAAGCAAACGTGTACAAATTTATGTATAATTTATCTGTTAGTGCAATTATGCGTAAGATCCTTTGCTTGTATTAACAGCTAGTAATAGGTACACTTCTATTAATTAACAATACGACTTATTTGAACAGATTTCATCAAAAGAAAACACAGTACATTTTCATTTTGGTATTAGATCATTATCACCATGAAAGATTATAAAAACTTTCTTTATTTCTTTATCATATACTATATATATATATATATATATATATATATGATATATATATATAGATATATATATATATATATATATATATATATATATATATATATATATATATATATATATATATATCTATAATCTATATATATATATATATTATATATTGTGTGTGTGTGTGTAAGTATAAAAGGCCCATTAAAACGCTCTGGAATAAAATCTTAGGACTATATTTCGGGGGACTGACTTCCACTCTTATCATATATATATATATATATATATATATATATATATATATATATATATATATATATATATATATATATATATTCAGTTTCATACACATCTGCTAAAATCTATGGTCACCCTTTGCAATTCACAGTTCTGAAGGCTAAGTATGATGTTTGATGTTTCATTGTTTGAAAAGATTGTCAAGTAATGTTTCCCTTCGTTACCCTACCAAGACTAATTTTTGTATATATATATATATATATATATATATATATATATATATATATATATATATATATATATGTACATATTATTCGAGCTACAAATGTCCTTTAATATCTAATTCACTCTGAATAAATATATTTCCATATATGTTTACCGAACGGTAATTTTGTAGTTGATAATAATTTCGTCCTCTCGTGGGTTAGATTAAAGGACATTGGAAGCTCAAATAATTTATATGAATCAAGGTGATGTGATAATAATTCATATATATTATATAAAATATATATATATATAAATAAATAATATCTATATATAGTATATATATATATATATAGGATATATATATATATAATATATATATATATATATACATATATATATAGGGGGGTGTCCATAACGTCCCAGTACCATTCTGTGCAATAAATACTTGTAATGGTACTGGGACTTTATGGATACCCTGTCTAGTAATCCCTATAATATATATTATATATAATATAATTATATATATATATATATATATATATATATATATATAATGTATATATATATATATATCATATATATATATATATGATATATATATATATATAATTATATATATATATATATATATATATATATTATATATATATATATATGTATATTCAAAGACAATTCAAAATTCAAACGGATAAACATTATCTCGAATAATGCCAGATGGCAACCAAGGTTCTACAGTTTGATGGATAACTCTGCATTGCCTCCCTACAACCTTTTGATTCGAACAGCAGCAAAGACCTTTTCAAGAGTCGATTCCAATCCTTCTTAAATTAGAAAGGTCTGTCGTTAGCGCCGTGCCCTTGTCAAAGCGCTTCGAAAACGTCGAGAGCCATTAAAAGATATCCATAACGGAAGGAAGAAAGGCGAAAAGTCATGAGGATAATTATCGCTTTTATCAATCTTTAAAACTCTAATGAACGCGACCTGTCTTGTTACTCCACCGAGGGCTTTAAAGAAGTGAATGTTTGGAGAGAGAGAGAGAGAGAGAAGAAGAAGAGAGAGAGAGACGAGAGAGAGAGAGAGAGAGAGAGAGAGATATCCTTGAGCCGGTCCTTCGTTATCTTGCTGCAATACAATATTTGTTATAAGAAGAATGTGTAGGGTTGTATAATTAAATACTGACTAAGATTTTAATACAGCCTTATTATACACATACACACACGCGCGCATATATAATATTATATTATATATATATAATATATATATATACATATATATATAATAAAAATATATTATATCTATATATATATATATATATATATATATTATATAATATATATATATAATATATATATATATATATACACATATATACGCACACATTATTTTAGGATATACTCTCTTCAGAGATATTTCGAAGGAGATATATATTATATATATATATATATATATATATATATATATATATATATATATTATATATATATATACACACACATACATACGTAGTACATACTATATGAATCAAAACATATGCGTAAACAAGGAACATAAATATCAGAGAGATAAATAAAAAAAATAAAAAATAAATCTTTCATGGATTCCTGTTACTGGCGGGATTGAACGGAATTCTTCTTTCTCTTTCAGTAAAATTTACGTAACCTAATTATCCGTCTCCCTCTTTTTGGTTGAATGTGAACATTTCTCTTCGGCACGACAGTGAACTTTACAAGCCATCCTCACGGGCGCTATACAAATACCAAACATCAGAATAAGTGTTAGTAACCAAAAATATATTTACTGAAAATGTGTATTTATGTATTGATCGTTACTTATTCATGCTTGTTGAATATATCCAGTAATTAACTGTCTTCATCAGTCGTAACGTTTCATATTTTGTTAAACTTTATAGTGTTTCATAAGTTAAGTATATCTTAGTTTAATCAGACCACTGAGCTGATTAACAGCTCTCCTAGGGCTGGCCCGAAGGATTAGATATTTTGACGTGGCTAGGAACCAATTGGTTACTTAGCAACGGGACCTACTACAGCTTATTGTGGGATTCGAACCACATCGAGAAATGAATTTCTATCACCAGAAACAAATTCCTCTGTTTCCCCGTTGGCAGAGCGGGGGAATCGAACCTGGACACTGAGATATCGGTAGTCGAGCCCGTAACCGACTCGTCCAATGAGGAACCAAATATAAATTCAAATCTTCGGTTTCATCATTTTTATTATTGCAATCTATTTAGCTACCAATGCCTTACGAGACAGAAATCATTCTGATCGTCGATGACAATAAAAGCGATTTTGTTTACACTCTCTCTCTCTCTCTCTCTCTCTCTCTCTCTCTCTACTCTATCTCTCTCTCTCTATCTCTCTCTCTCTCTCTCTCTCTCTCTCTCCTTTGGGCCCCCCCACCCAAAGAGGTTCTTCGGATAAGTCTGGAATTGCTTTGTAAACACCAGAGCGTTGGCAGAAGAGGAACTTTTGAGTATCTCTGAAGTGTTCATCGAGGAACACTGGTGATTCTTTGAAATTCTAAAAGCCCAGATTACATTGGAGCCATAAAACAGGAAAGAAGTTAAGAGATGTGGGCGTTTCAAATGATTAAATGAGGAAATAATTGCAGTCACCAACCTTATACAACCTCACTCACACAAACACACACACACAAATAAAACATAAAACGTACAGGGCAAAATGCAGTAAAAAAAATGAAAATAGAACATAAAAAATAGATAGAACACAAAACGTACAGGGCAAAACGCAGTAAAAAAAATAGAACGTAAAACGTAGAGGGCAAAACGCAGTAAAAAAATAGAACGTAAAACGTAGAGGGCAAAAGGCAGTAAAAAAACATAAAACGTACAGGGCAAAATGCAGTAAAAAAATAAATAGAACATAAAACGTACAGTGCAAAATGCAGAGAAAATTTTTTTTAAAGTTGAAAATCCTCCTTACATGAACATTAGGGCTGATAAAAAAAAAATACTGAACTTTCATTTATCAACTAAACAGCTCCTTTCCAAACCGTAAAGAAATTAGAAAACATCAAATAAAAATGTAAATATAAGGAGGTAATAGTGCATAAGAAATATAAGAAATAAACTACACTCGCACGTTTTGTTATCACGAGAACAAATGTTTTAGACTATAATTGCCGGCTGCTACAGTATCATGTAGGTCAATAATAATTCCAGTGATAAATAGCTTATATGCATCTGCTGGCTTCGTTAAAGGTATTTAAGCAGGCATTACAGAACGTCAAATTATCCGCATTTCCAGATAAA
This sequence comes from Macrobrachium nipponense, assembly GCF_015104395.2. Lineage (NCBI taxonomy): Eukaryota > Metazoa > Arthropoda > Malacostraca > Decapoda > Palaemonidae > Macrobrachium > Macrobrachium nipponense. Next base: position 2,501,232 of record NC_087202.1, on the reverse strand, counting down.
AAATAAAAAGAAGAAGAAGAAGAAGAAGAAGAAGAATATGAAGAAAGAATAGAAGAATAGAATAGAAGAAGAAGAAGAAGAAGAAGAAGAAGAAGAAGAAGAAGAAGTAGAAGAAGGAAAGTCTCCTCAAGCTATTCTTTTCATAAGTTTAGAATTAAGCTCTACCAGGCGACGTGTTTAATTTTGAATTATCGATCATTTGGACAGTGAATAACCATTAACAATAATGTACATACGATTATATATATAAAAATGTCTAGATAGGCTGGGTTACTTCTGAATTAAAAAAAAATGTCAGAATATGGAAAAACACAAATAATTAGAACTGATAACTTTTTTTTAAATAAATGTTATGAAAGTCTTCTTACCCGAAATTCCCCTATACTCAAATTTTTACCTCAAAAGGAAAAAGGTTTTGGCAGGAAATGACCCACTTCCAGAGAGTATGTCACGAGACGCCTTTAGAAAAAGAAGTTCGCTTTTGATCAGAAGTTCCCGTAAGAAAAATCGGCAAGGAAAGGGTTGAAAAGAAATAAAGAAAAAAAACAGAGTTTAGGAATGAAAAAAAAAGCCACCAGAGTTCAGGATTTAAAAAAAACAGCCTCTAGAGTTCAGGAATAAAAAAAATACCAGCCACCAGAGTTTAAAAATAAAAAAAATAATACAGCCACTAGAGTTTAGGAATAAAAAAATACCCAGCCACCATAGTTTAGAAAAAAAAAACGAGCCACCAGAGTTTAGAAAAAACCTAGAGTTCTGGAATGAAAAAAAAAAAAAACAGCCACCAGTTTAGAAACCAAGCCAATAGAGTTTAGGGAAAAAACCCAGCCAACAGAGTTTAGAAAAAAAGAAACTAGTTTAGGAATGAAAAAAACCCGGCCAATTAAGTTTTGAAAAAAAAACAGAGTTTAGGAATGAAAAAAAAAACAGGCACTAGAGTTTAGAAAAAAAAGCAGAGTTTAGAATGAAAAAAAAAAAAACAGCCACCAGAGTTAAGAAAATAACAAGAGTTTAATAATAAAAAAACAGCCACCACTTTAGAAACAAAACAGTTTAGGAATGAAAAAAAGCCACCTGAGTTTAGAAAAAGAAAAAACAATTTAGGAATGGAAAAAAATAGCCACCAGAGTTTAGAAAAGAAAAAAAAAACAGTTAGGAATGGAAAAAATAGCCACCAGAGTTGATAAAAAAAACAATTTAGGAATGAAAAATAAAAACAGCCAACAGAGATTTGAAGAAAAAAAAAGTTTAGAAATAAAAAAAAAACTGCCAACAGAATTTAGAAAAAAACCAGAGTTTAGGAATGAAAATAAAAAACTAACCACCAGAATTTTGAAAAAAAAAGTTTACGAACGAAAACAAACAGATTACTATTATTATTATCATTCTCTCATAACTAAAAGAAAACAAATTTCCTGCAAGGTGATGATGATGATATGACGTCTGCCCCTTTCCGATAAGGGGTGGGTAATGAGAGAGAGAGAGCATTTAATGAGAGGGAGAATTGTCTGGCATCCCAATCTTCTGATGCAATTTTTCCTCTTAATTGCTTCATTTCCTCGCAAGACCCCAAGTGCAATATTAAAAGGAAGACGAAAATTCCTTCTAATTACCGCCTGGGCATTAATCATTCTATTCTAGGAGGAAATATGTCTGTGTCTCAGAGTATTCGTTAGATGGGGCCTCGAAGAATATCTGAGTCTCTCAAACCAAACTTTCCCATTCAAAGGAAATGAAAAAGAATCTTAATTCTTAAGAGTCGATATGGACGTCCACAAATTTACTTTTTAAGAAACTTTCTTATAATATACATACATAATATTAATACATATACATATAAATATATATATATATATATATATATATATACATCATATACATATATATATAATATATATACATATATATATATATATATATATATATATATATATATATATATATATATATATATATATATATATATATATATATATATATATATATATATTCATATAATAATCATATATACATATAAAAATGATTATATTTACTCACTTGTTAAGACACATTCTTCTTCGGCTATGGAATACATATATGCATAAATACATCCATAATATTAATGCATATACATAATATTCATTTGTACATATAAAAACAATTATAATGTAAATGTTTATTTTCATATCTTTGTGAGATATCTAGAATTTCACTGTGTCTCCTTCTATAGGACCATCCAAAACAGGATTTATTTATTTACTTATTTATTTATTATTTGTGTGTGTGTGTGTGTGTGTGTGTGTGTGTGTGTGTGTGTGTGTGTGTGTGTAGACAGCTCCCAGACGTAATAATTTTTTTTTTGTGGCGGGGAGGGGGAGGAGGAGAAAGTGGGTTATGAACGGTACAAAAATTTATTCTCATGACATCTCCTCATCCACTTCATCTCATCTATCTCTCTCTCTCTATCTCTCTCTCTCTGAATATCACCCCGCCCCAATCTTTTTTTTTTTTTTTTTTTTTCACTTATTTGCGTAACTGCATCTCCTCTCGTTAGCCCTGCAGGCAGACGCAGGTCACAGCGCAGTCATTACGGAGGCACAAACGAATAATGATCAACTGGGAACTCCATCTAGTCTGTTTGTCTTCTCAACTTCCGAGAGTTAACAAGTCTGAACTCTTCCGCTGCCAGAAGTTGTCGAGAGAGGAAAGTTCCTTGTGGCTCTCTATCGCTGTCCCAGAAGAAAATCATAAAATGCGAAATATAAAAAAAAATATAATCGTAAAAACCAAATATAAGGTATGATACAACTGTTTAGATAAATGGTTTCGTTTATTCCAGTTGAGGTATTCTACGCTAGTGACGTTTGAGTGTTATTGTTTTGATGTTTTTTCAATCGCAATTCGTTATGCTTTAGCGAATGCAAAGTCAAACTGTCTAAGTTTCCATCACGGCAATGATGTACATCAGAGGTGGCCAACAGTCGATCGCGATCTACCAGTCGATAGCGGCCACTTGTTTGGTCGATCACCGTTCCCCAACAATCCTATATAAACAAACAAAAACACAAGCATACACACACACACACACACACACACACACACACACACACACACATATATATATATATATATATATATATATATATATATATATATATATATATATATATACATAGTATATAAAAGTGAGGCAATTGTACTCGTGTTTCATAGTATTATGGCGCTTTTTGAAATTTTGTTTTCTCACGTAATAATATGTGATTATGTAGTATGGTAGATCGTATAAGAGTTTCAGTCTTTAGAGTAGATCTCAGAGTCCAAAAGTCTGGCCACCCCTGTTGTACACCACTACGATGGGGAAAAAACGTGCAACTATATCCATTACATTATTTGTAGTTCCCATGCAAATCCACAGTTTTGGATGGGAACAAATATATATCATAAGAATGAATCTCTACAGATGTCTTTCGGAATCTACTCGATTCCCCTTTTGAAAAGGGGAATCGATCGAGCAGATTCCCGAAACCTCTTGGTAGAGATTTATTCTTAAAAATATGCGTACCTTGACATAACGGTGGATTTGTTTCTAAATTTCAAGACTCTGGCTACTATGAATATTTTTCAATTGTTTTCAAAATTTTCATCAGTCCCTCGAAGAGTTGATAGAGGACAACGCACCCACTGTATACAGACGAAAAATTAAAAAGGAGATATCATCGCATTTATATCTAGTAATGCCTTTTTCACTGACTTTTCTGTTTATTTTATAAACGAATCTACTTCTGCTGAATTTGGAAAGGAATCTGCTTTATATATTTTTTTCAATATTTCACAAATTTACCATATTTACATATCGAATGCATTGCATATCAAAAGGGAACACTAATCTGTCAACTGGTGGCTCTCAAATATTCTGATTTACTCTCTGTGTGATACCTGTTTGGCTCCGAAATTTCCACAACAAACCTAACACAGTAACTTCCTTTAGTTAAAAGTAAAACTGTCAAAGAATTTCTGTACGTATTTAAAATTAATATAAGTCCTTCGTAGCTATTGAGATTCGAACTGCAGTCTGTGTAGGAAACAAAGGTGGCGTAGTCACTAGCACCCCTGAGGCTCCAGAGAGGAACGAGGTGATATCGATTCTGCTGTCCCCATCTGACCTCTCTCATCAGACGCCAGGTAAACCACCTAACTTGTCAGTCGTCCTGTGATCGGAATTCCCTCCGTATCTTCAGATATGGATTTGTGTGTTTCTTGAGTTACAGTAACAGTCGCAGACTACCTATGCCTGTCGAGAGCGTTCGGGACTGCTAATGCGTTCCATCCAAAAAGCTATCTATGGCCCCCTTCGGGTTACAGAGGTCCAAAAGTGACCTCCAAATGTGGTCTGCCGTACACACACAAGCCTGTCGAATTCAGATATTTGGACACAGAATCAATACCACCTCACATCCGTCATGATAGCTTATTGGTAAGTATGAATTTGTTATCATGTTTAGGGGCATTCTTTTTTTATATATAAGTACAAATATTCAGCCACAAGTTCCCCCACGGGTATATGTTATTCGCGAGATATAGTATAAATTGGATACTAAACGAAAGTTATATTTTAATATTTGTGAATATAAAATAATAGGTACGTTATTCGCGAGATGCAGTAATTTGGATATTAAAAGAAAGTTGTGGTTTAATATTTGTGAATATAAAATAATGGGTAAATGTTATTCGCCAGATACAGTAAATTGAAAATTTAACGAAAGTTGTGGTTTAATATTTGTTAATATAAAATAATGTCACGGTGTATGTGTTACAAACTTACCATTCACAATTGTCGTAGTCACTGGCAGGTTGATTCCCACTGGTAAGGAAGCACTTAACACTTACAATGTGCTTGGTTTAAGTTATGCTCACGGTTTGGTGAATGTCAAACGAATGACTTCTTAACATTTCTGAATATAAAATATGCTCCGGTGTACGCAGCACAATTCTGGTTCAACACGATTATGGTACATCGTAAGGCACTTCGAGAGAGAGAGAGAGAGAGAGAGAGAGAGAGAGAGAGGAGAGAGAGAGAGAGAACCACCAAGATTGAGCACAAAAAAGGAGGAAAAACACCAGGAATATGGCGTATACAATATTATTATGGTAAATCATAAGGCACTTCGACAGAGAGAGAGAGAGAGAGAGAGAGAGAGAGAGAGAGAGAGAGAGAGAAGAGGTAACAACACGATTATGGTACATCATGAGGCACTTCGACAGAGCAAAAAAAAAAAAAAAATGGAACTTAAAATACCGAATATGGTAAAGCATAAGGCACTTCGACAGAGTTAGAGAGTCGCAGAAAAAAACATGATTATTGTACATCATAAGGAACTTCGACAGGGCAAAAAAAAAAAAAAGTCAAAAATAAATAAATAAAAATAAAATAAAAAAACGACGATGGTACATCATAAGGAACTTCGACAGGGCAAAAAAAAAAAAAAAAAATGCCAAAAGTAAATAAAAAAAAAAACGACTATGGAACATCATAAGGTACTTCGAGAGAGAGAGAACAAAAAAAAAAAAAAAAAAAAAAAAAAAAAAAAAAAAACACACACACACCCACACTCTCCCTGATATTTCTCGTTTCTTCCTCACTCTGCCAGTAGGAGCTTTCCATCGACCGTCACGTACGGATTCCAGGAGCTTCCTATTCCGACCCCACCAACAAATGTACTTCCTCATTTGCTGCCTGAATGTCAATACCCCGTTTAGAAAGAGAGGAGAGTAAGTACACTCGCGCCTTTGATATTTCTCAATTTTCGGCGCAAAGGAAATCACTGGCGACCTCAGACCCAATGTACACACGGGGCACGTATACTCCCCTCATTGGGTATTCCATGCCATGGTACACTTCCGGCCATTCTTCGGCAACAGGACTGCTGCCTCTCTTCGTTGTTTTTTTTTCTTCCTGATTCGTTCGTAAGTCAGTTTGCTTTTCGTAGTTGACTTTTTCCCCTTCCTTTGGGTACGAAAGGAAAAGGGATTATTTTTACCACTTTAAACCATTCATGGATATAAGATGGAACGTATAAAATTTATATAAACGATGAAACACATTTCTCTATGCAGGCACTTTTACTTGAATTTATACTAACACACAGGAATATATATATATATATATATATATATATATATATATATATATATATATATATATATATTAAAACGGTAAACGAAAACACGTTTCCAAGAAGTCTGAACTTTTCAACATCGAATGATTCAATTACACGAGTCGCAATGTCATACCAAGACTTGATCACATCGGAAATAAAACATCTAAAAAAACTTTCAGAAAATGCATGGCTGGCTGATAGTATCAACTGTATCTCCATTGCTATGTGGTGGGTAATACCTCAACACAAAAGTTGTCCAAAATATGTGTAACAACTTTTCGAAGTATTTCCAGTGAGATCATTGCAGGACGGGACTAAGAGAGGACGAACAAAATATCAGGGAATAGGAAATTAAAAAGAACTCGACTTTTTATGCAACAAATTTAGACGCAGCCAGCTGCTGAAGATTAAACGCTAAAATAATAACATGCAAGCTAAGGAAGTGTAAAATATAAACAGTCCTTCAGTTTAGATGTGGCTCCAAAATCACTGAGGATTTCTTTCTTATGTCAATTTTGCAAAACAGAAGCAGAGCCAAATGGGATATTTTCTATAAAATTGATATATCTGCCCGTGTGGAAAATATATAAAAATCATAATTATTTTTGGAAACTCTTTGCGAGATATGAAAAGTGAAGGACAGGAGCAAAGGAATTAAATCTGAGTTTACAAAAGATTTTCGATTTTGGGTATAAAAAATGTATTTGTAATCAAGAGAGGCACGAAGGATTTTAAACGAGTTGAAATCAGTTGTGGAAAAACTGCAATCAGAACATTCCAGTTGGGGGCTTGATTGAATAAGTCCCAGACTCGAGAGCAATCAACACACTGAGTCTTGTTAGGGTTTGACTTCATCCAACTTAATTTGCACCGGTTTAAGATCAATCTTTAAGACCTGTAGAAACCAGAGGGTTGTTCACAAGAAATTATATGCATTCAAAGATTGCAACACCACATCAACCGTGCATTTGATGTCTAGGCCAGTCCCTTACGACGCTCCTGATTGGCCGTTGATAAGCCAATCAGAGGGCTGGAACCTCTCAGTCTCTCTCGAGAGTTCACATAGGCAGGACGTATGTTCCACCTCTCCCGAGGGATAGTTCTAAAAGACATGAGAGGTCGAGCATACATCCTGCCTTTGTGAACTCTCTCGAGAGACTGATAGTTTCCAGCCCAGTCATTGGCTTATCAACAGCCAATCAGGTGCGTCGTAAGGGACTAGCCTAGACACCAGATGCACGTTTAATGTGGATCTACTATATCACGTCTGTAAGACTAAACTCAATGTTTTTTGTACACAGAATAAATAGATAAAAATACTTTACTATGCAGTGTATAATCAAGGCCAATGAAAATAAATCTATCTTTCGGCGGTCTCGGTATAATGCTGCATGAGTCGCCGCCTATGGTGGAGGCCTGGCCTATATCGTTGCCAGACGCACGTTTATAGCTTTTAACCTTAAATAAAATAAGAACTGCTGAGGCTAGAGGGCTGCAATTAAGTATGTTTGATGACGGGAAAGTGGATGATCAACATACCAATTTGCAGTCCTCTAGCCTCTGTTATTTTTAAGATCTGAGGGTGGCCAGAAGAAAGTGCAGACGGAGAGAAAAAGCGGGCGCAATAGTTTTATTTTCAGAAAACAAATAAAAAATAATTAGATGAACATGTTACCTCTAGGAACATCTCAAAATTCATTGCTACATTCACCTATATATATATATATATATATATATATATATATATATATATATATATATATATATATATATATATATATATATATATCCAAATACGAATAAGTTTTGAAGATTCCAATTTAATTATTACACTCCAATGCCTGTCTTTTCTTATGCCATGCCATGCAGAATTTCCAACAATAATTAAAATCGTGATATTTTGTCCACAAGGCCGGATTCATCTTCTTTATAACCTTTATTAAATTCAAAGAAAGAGGAAAGCAATCCGTATTTAGTCCAGAATATGATGATAATAGATTTCTCTCGGGTGGAAAACATAACTGATAGTAGTTATAAATTTGTGGATATAATGCTCATTATTGCCCCACAGCCACACGCCGGAACAGAGAGAGAGAGAGAGAGAGAGAGAGAGAGAGAGAGAGAGAGAGAGAGAGAGAGAGAGAGAGAGAGAGAGAGAGAGAGAGAGAGAGAGGATACGAAAACAGAAGGCACTTAGCATTACTGCTCTCATTCACCAAGAAAATTAATCTAGGGGACAAAATCATCTCAAAATCTGACCACCACTAAACTGACTTAGAAAAAGGACAAACTTAGTGGCGTGAATTGCAAAGAGGCAAACGATAGGATTTGATGAAAAGTCTGAAGTGTTACAAAGACTTTTCAAAGCTCTCCGATAATGAACAGGATTTACAGTATAAACAGTCAAGTTGTTTAAAGGACTGAAGAGTCTTCTCTGAAAACCTTAGGTAAAAAATTATTTTTGAGTGGCAGCCATCTCCTGGTGGCAGGCTATAATGAAAATTAAGAAGGGTGGGAATTTAAGTTTAGGAGGAGAAGCTATATCGCAGTTTACGACGACAAGAATGAAGAGGAAAAAAATAGTTACAAACTTCTCATGTTTGTTGTCTCAAGATATATTCATCTTCAACATAAAAAAAGCATATCGATAAAGTGAACTTATTACTCTGTTTGTTTTTCTTTGTTTGTATGGTGTTTTTACGTCGCATGGAACCAGTGGTTATTCAGCTACGGGACCAAAGGCTTTTTAGTGACTTCCTGATTGGCTTATCAACAGCCAATCAGGAGCGTCGTAAGGGACGGCCTAGATATCATATGTACGGGTGATGTGAATCTACTATAGTACGGTCTAACTTCATGCTTTTCAGAACGCAGTGGGATTGTCCTATAATCACAAAAATCAAAATATAAATTACATACACTTGTATCTGTCGTAGATCAAACTGAGTAAGAAATTAAGAGGTCAGCCGTATGAAAAAAAATAACTGAAAACATCTGAATAATATTAAGAATGAACATCATAGTTTCTCAAATAGCTTCTGACCATCTTCTGAATAATAATAATAATAATAATAATAATAATAATAATAATAATAATAATAATAATAATAATAATAATAATAATAATAATAATAATAATTTCAACTGAGAGCATTAAAACTTTCGGCGTTACCATCAGAGACGAAAAATCCTAAAACCTCAAAGCGCTGCTTCAAAGGAGAACTAGAGAGAGAAAAAAACTCCGTAGCAATAAAATCAGCTGAAAGTATTTTAATCGGATTCCAATTGACGAGGGAATTACAGAGTTTTCGGTCAGGTAAAGTTTGGTGAATTGGGAATTAAATACCACAGTTTGGTGAATTGGGAATTGAATACCAATGTTGAAATAGTAGAGATACTGTACAGCATCTGTAATATACACTTCTTCTTAGTGTTTTATTTTTCTCGTCTTTCTATGTTCTTACGAAACCCACAAAAATATAAATACGTTTAAATACATGATAGATCATGAAAATAGCTATTTTTTAAGCTGTCATAATCGTTTACAGAGTAAATTATATGCTAGAGTTTAGTTGATGAGTTGAATATAAAATTTAGGCCAAAGGCCAAACACTCGGACCTATGATGTCATTCAGCGCTGAAATGGAAGTTGACAGTAAAAGGTTTGAAAGGTGTAACAGGAGGAAAACCTCAAAGTAGTTGCACTATGAATCAAGTGTTAGGTGATGGTGGAAAGTAAGACGAAGAATGAGAATATGAAAGGAGGTACAGTAAAAGGAACGAAAGTGGTCGCAGCTAGGGGCCGAACGCACGCTGCAAGGAACCTTAAGTAATACCTACAGTGCACAACATGCGGTCCACTGACGGAACTACCCCACTACGGGGATTGTATGCTAGATTACACACCTCTGACATTTATACATATTTCTTGAATACTGAAGCTAATAGGGCATGTCCTTTTCAATGTCGGGTGCAAGGAATTTCATTTATTTATTTATTTATATTTTTTTACTGAATGGAATAACTGCATTCATTATTCATGAAAGTTTCTTTACATGCTATTGGATTAATCACTCGTACACCAACATTTCCAGGAAATATAAGAGTAATATTTGAAGAGCGGTAGGTAGAAGTCAATCTATTAAAGTAGGTCAGTTTCCAAGAAACATGATACACAAAATGTATATTATGCAGTAATAAGTGGTGCGAGCACACCATCCTGAGGGAGTGATAGAAAACGATCAGGCAAAGATCCTCTGGGACTATGGTATCAGAACAGATAGGGTGATATGTGCCAATAGACCAGACTTGACGTTGACTGACAAAATCAAGAAGAAAGGATCACTCATTGATGTCGCAATACCATGGGACACCAGAGTTGAAGAGAAAGAAAGAGAAAACATTGATAAGTATCAAGACCTGAAAATAGAAATAAGAAGGATAGGGGATATGCCAGTGGAAATTGTACCCATAATCATAGGAACTCTAAGAGGCACGATCCCGAGATCCCTAAAAAGGAACCTGGAAAAACTAGATGCGGAAGTAGCTCCAGGCTTCATGCTGAAGAATGTGCTCCTAGAAACAGCGCACATAGTGAGAAAAGTGATGGACTCCTAAGGAGGCAGGATGCTACCCGTAACCCGTCCCCCCCCACACTATAAGTACCACCCAGTCGAATTGGGGGACTGTGATAAACAAAAAAAAATTATTATTATTATCATTATTATTATTATTATTATTATTATTATTATTATTATTATTATTATTCAGAAGAAGGAGAACAACCATTCGTATGGCACAAGCCCGTAACAGCCATTAACTTGACATTCAAGTTTCCCCAAAATATGTTCATTTGAAAGATGTGGTAGAAAATTAGTATGAGATCTAATAATCAACAGCGTTTTAACTAATGTAATAATGAATGGTAATTTGAAGTAGCTTTAAGTACACTGTAGTATTCCTTATTATTTAAATCAAATGGAGATCTAGACTGATAGATAAATAGACAGGTAAAAGTGGTTTTGATAGACAAAACTTCTTGTAAGTGTAAGCTGGCCATCCCAATTTTAACCAAGAAAGGATATGTTTTTAAACACAGTAGTATTCTTTATTATTTGAATGAAATGGAGAGATAAACAGAAGTGATCTTAATAAACAAAACTTCTTAGAAATAGATATAATTTCAACCAAGAAATTATATCTATTTCTAAACAGAGTAAAATTAGATCAATGTAGTAAACATGAACTACACAGTAGTATTCTTTATTGTTTGAATCAAATGGAGAGATAGGCAGATAGATAAATAGACAGGTAGAAGTGGTCTTGATAAACAAAACTTCTTAGAAGTGTAAGCTCAGCATCCCTATTTCAACCAAGAAAGGAGATCTCTTTTAAATCAGAGCAAAAGTAGATCATTCGAGTAAACGTGAAAGGACTTTTATTTTCTTAAATTGAGGAAGCCAACTAATCTTAACAACCAACATTCCCCTTCTTTCGTCTGCATTGTTTTTAGTGGCTGATATCCGAGTCCCAAAAAGTATTGCGTCAAAAATGCGGCCAGAAACTTACGAAGTTTGCAGAGAAGAGATATACCACCGCTGTCCGGGAAGATGGAGGGAAAAATGATATCCTAGGAACGTCTTTACTTTTGTTGGGAAAGGAAAATAACCTTGCAGTTTTTTTAATGATATTTTTAATGAAAACTCATGATCACAGGTCATCGAAAGCTTTCTGCTTTGCATTTTAAATAACAAAATCAAACAGACATACTATTGTGGATTTACTTTTCCACGATATTTTTCATGATATTACATACTTTAAAAAAATCTTCACATAAAAGACGCATTAAAATGTGATGAGATTGGTCTAATGTCCATCAAAATATGTCGTTTTATCAAGCGTTTACTAGCCAAATGATTAGAAAAGGAAGAACGAGGGAAAAAAGCAGTATATGGATACTTAAACAAGTCAGCCAAATGATTAGAGCGAATGAATGAGAAAAAAAAATAAGTATATTGAAGCTTAAACAAGTCTATAATGTTATATTAAGCTCAGAGATTTAAATGTTTAAACACGTACCAAGACAGGGAGGTGAGAACTTTGCTTTCGAAATATACCAAATAGAGAAACCACAGGCAGATGACACATCACAGCACCAAGATAATTCAACGGGGGAGGACAAGATTGATGACACAGGCCCGCTAGTAATTCGAGCAGAAAATGCGTAAGAAAGAAGGAAGGGAGGAACACGTTGCCTGCATCCCATCAAGGGAGATACGCCCAGAATCACGAAAATTTGGAACGTCATAAATATATATAAACAAAGCCAAAATCCACGCAGGAAAATGATACAATGGAGTAACAGCTGCCAGGCCTTTCAACATTTCGTAATTTACTAAGCAGACGAAAAGTCGAAAGGCCTCAAAGCGGTTACTCTATAGTTTCACTCTCTTTCCGTAAATTTTGCTTTATATATATATATATATATATATATATATAATATATATATATATATATATATTATATATATATATATATATATATATATATATATATATATATATATATATATATATATATATATATATATATATATATATTTCCGAGGCTCTTTGACAATAAGGGCTTCAGATTAACGTTGATAATATATTTAAACTTAAATATTACGTACTTCAAGCCGATAACATGAACTCTGGAATAATTACAGACCTAACTCTTAGCAGGAAGATTATTCCTCTCGGTATTTCGGCACTAGAGAAAATCAATCCCTACAGGAAAATATGATTTACTTGCTCTATTTTACTGTTAACTTAGATATTCTTTATTCGAAGAAAATTCATTTCATTAAAGAGTGGATGCTATTTTCATTAGCACACTTTATGCATAGGGAATATCCTCCGGCGAGTAGGCAAATGAGCTATATTTGCATAATCTGAATAATTAAAATCTGCTTTAAAATTTGGCCGAAATGACATTGGGATGTTAAAGTTATTTTTATGTGTACCGTTTCCTTTTCAATATTTAAAGGCTGTATATTCAATATTTTACTAATTAGTTACTTTATTTTTATCATTTTTCAGTCTGTCTGTATTTTTCCTTTTTCTGCAAGAAAAACAAGGTTTAACGAGGTCTGTGAGTTGCATATCCTGATACTTACAAGGTAAATGGGTTAACCCCTCTCTCTGTCTGTCTGCTGTCTGTCTGTCTGTCTGTCTGTCTGTCTGTCTGTCTCTCTCTCTCTCTCTCTCTCTCTCTCTCTCTCTCTCTCTCTCTCTCTCTCCTTCAGGATAAAAAACATACGTTGGTTACATCTGCACGCATATTCCTTTAATACTTATTTGTATCTCTAATCACGTATTTTCGTATAACTTTATGTTAGTACTAAAATACACATCATACAAAAATTATATGGATAATGCCACAAAAATCGAACAGTATTCCTTCGATCTTTGATACGTTAAAATAAAAAATACTTCAGGAAGATTCTGTATAGGATCTCTTTACTCGCTTCGTGTTACGAGCAAAAAATTCGCGTGTGATAGTTAGAATTCTCGATCCCTCCCTCTTGGCTACACGAAGCCAAAACACGGTACACGCCTCCTGATTAAATTTCAAAAAGAGTTATGGACCTACTTCATGTCGAAAGAACGTCTTCTAAGAGACCGTCACTGCCTTTCGTGCAACTCCATTTCGATGGAAAATTTGGGAGCACGAATGCAAATGTAAATTTTAGCCTTGTAAATATAAATTTTAGCCTTTTTTTCATTTAACGACGGTAAAGTTGTATAAGGAATTGGGTGATTAATCATACAAGGAATTGGGTGATTAATTATACAATGAATTAGGTGACTAATTATACAATGAATTGGGGGATTAATTATACAATGAATTAGGTGACTAATTATACAATGAATTGGGGGATTAATTATACAATGAATTGGGTGATTAATTATACAAGAAATAGGGTGATTAATTACACAAGGAATTGGGTGATTTATACAAGGCATTGGGTGATTAATTATAAAAGGAATTGGGTGATTAATTATACAAGGAATTGGGTGATTAATTATACAAGGAATTGGGTGATTAATTATACAAGGAATTGGGTGATTAACTGGACTCCGATGTTGTTTTGTTGTAAGAAATTTCTGATTAGGGTTACAAATATAAATGATTTGCGTGTGTGTGGTGAGAGAGAGAGAGAGAGAGAGAGAGAGAGAGAGAGAGAGAGAGAAGATGTAGTTATCGTTCATGCTATTAATTACTTAAACAATACATACATATATACATACATACATAATATATATATATATATATATATATATATATATATATATATATATATATATATATATATATATCACAGCACATGGTGGATAATATGACTATCCAGCCAGGCGTATCATTACATCAGAGTATCTTTTATCTTCAACCACACAATATCTCCCACGCCGAAATTCCATCTCAACTTTTGTAACTATAATGACTTTTTCTCCTTTCTTTTTCTCTCGTCTTGACTGAATCACGAAATCTCCAAGAACAGGAGAAACGCCTTTGCCGAGAGATTATCCAACAAATTGGCATCACAAAGACGCTGGGAAAAGAATAGGGTGGCCAGCGCTGTGTGTGTGTGTGTGTGTGAGAGAGAGAGAGAGAGAGAGAGAGAGAGAGAGAGAGAGAGAGAGAGAGAGAGAGAGAGAGAGAATTACAATACAACAGTTAAATTTATATGCGTTCAATTTTTTACCTGATACTATCGTTTATTACACAAATACACACAGCCACACACGCTCTCTCTCATAATTACAAAAAATGAAAAGTTACATCCCCACCGGAGAACAGTATTCTAGCTAAGGAAGAACAAATGACCCAGAAAAGATTGCAGTGATTTAATCACTGTTATAAATATATGAGGCCTTGCATATATTCTACCTAACTTACGCGCGGCATTTACTGGCGCTATCATCAGACGTTTCTGAAAAGTAAGGCGTGAGACGAACATTTACTTTAAAAATAGTTGAAGCTCCAGATTCATTCAACAAAGACCCGGGGTGGGAAATCTAGACGAGGTCTGCTAATCTATAGTGTTTTCTTTTTCATTCAGTTTCGTGCTCCCACCGCGACATTTGTAGTGGGCCACGTCTCTATTCCGAAAACCTCATCCCCCATACGCACTTACAAATGCTAATGAATTTCCCTACTTACTGAATATGAAGCGTAGATTGGCCTCAATCGTTCTATTTTACTAGTGTAATTGCACTCCTATAATCACTCATATATTCCCTTACAAAAACACAAAACTGACGCAAGTCATGTCATATAAATTCAAGGCGTATTTAAGTATCCTTGGAACATAACTAAATAAATAAAAGAATGTCAGAATTGTCAGGTATATATGCCCCAAAAACACAGAACTGACTCAAAGTTATGTCATATAAATTCAAGGCGTAATTAGGTATCCTTGGAACAAAAATAAATAGATAAAATATCAGAAATGTCATGCAAAAAAAAGGGTTAAAACCACCAAACCTCTCACTCATTCACTCACTCGCCCACTCGCTCTCTCCCACTCACAGAGACATACATAAACAAACATACTCAAACATATTCACCCACTTGAGGAGAATTTCGTGTTGGAGCTATTTCCAGTGTTTGTCAACACGGCTAAGCCATTACGGTGGAAGAGTGTAAACTCTCCTTTCAGTCTACTCTGGGAGTCAGCATGTATTCTAGCACTTAGCATTTTTTCTCGTTTATTTTATTCCTTTATATACGCCGTTTCATATTCGCCCCCCCCCCAACTTATTTGAGTTTCAACTCTTTCTAAAAATCCAGTAGTATTATTGTGGCTTTTAACTCCCGTCACAGCAAAGGGATGCATCATAGATTATTATTATAAATTTTATAATATTATTATCATTATTATTCAAAAGATGAGACCTATTCAAATGGAGCAACCCCACAGGTTCCACTGACTTGCAATTCAAGCTTCCAAAGAATATTAAGGTGCTCATTAGGAAACGTGAGAGGACGTATAGAAAAATACGGAAAGAAGAGGTCCCCCTTAAAAAAAAAAAAAAAAAAAAAAAAAAAAAAATAATAATAATAATAATAATAATAATAATAATATAATAATAAATAGATATAGACTGAAAAACTATTAGTGGCATTAATCATATAATCCAGCGCCCGCAACCGCCCGCCCCCCCTGAAAATTTTTCATTATTGCCAGGCGCTTCTTCTCGTGCTTTGCAAGTTTGCATACCTCATGAATATCACTAGAACGAGCTTTATATCAAAGATATCTCACCTCAGCAGCAGCAGTGGCAAGAGATTGGCTAGGCAAACTTGTCCGGGGGGCGTAATGGTATTCATTACTTATCTGTTTGCCCAGGGTATCTCCCGAGACCAGTTCGATAGGGAAAGTTTTTTTTTTTTTTTTATATATGATTAATCACCCAGCAGCAGACCTATAGCACAGATTCGAGACAAAGATCATACGAAAGAAACAGCGTTGATAACCGAGGACTGAAGAGAAAATAACTTCCTTAAACAGTTTTAAAGAACTAAATTTGCAGATTGGTGTTTTTATCATTTTTACAAAATACGATGAATCTCCAAAGAGAATATTTGCGACTCAAAATACAACTGCCTCAGTTGTGCTGAAATAAGTGAAAAGAAGCCTTTTATTTATTTACTTATTTTTATATATTTACTTATTTATTCATCTATTATAAAGTCCGTACTTCATACTGATATTTTAGACTTCCTTTCAAACTTGTAGCTATAAATTAAATAAAAACTAAGGGAACCAATTTGACCTGACAAAAAGAGGATTACATAATGGTTTGACGACAGAGCTGATTTTACGTTTATTAGAGAGAGAGAGAGAGAGAGAGAGAGAGAGAGAGAGAGAGAGAGAGAGAGAGAGAGAGAGAGAGAACTGAAGTTTTCTTAGTATGTTCAACTAAGAGGATTAAATAACGGTTTGATGACAGAGCTGATTTGACTTTTATTTGAGCTAAGAGAGAGAGAGAGAGAGAGAGAGAGAGAGAGAGAGAGAGAGAGAGAGAGAATATTTTACATTTTCCATTCATGGCCAGAGTTCTTCAAAAGACTGTAAATAACAGAGATAAAGTGATAAAGAATGAAAAAAAAATCTAGTAATATTTCTAAGTTACACGAAAAAACAAATACTATCGTCTTTGATTCTTTATGTATTCATGGCAAGTGCCACACGATGTATGGTGCCAGCCACGGGCCAAATCGACTTCGGTTTCTCGAAGGGGGCACAAAATAAAGAGAGAGAGCGCAATAATTCTTTTCGCATGGAATTTTAATCTTCCATTTGAAACAGAAAGA